>NC_136889.1:5204816-5214816 GCF_949152265.1 Phoxinus phoxinus | reverse complement strand
GAACCCCATCAAAAACACACATTAATCACTGTTCATGTTGCATTTTTTAAAATTAAGACAACATTATTTACTGTTTTATGAGTTATGTATAGTTTACGTCCTAATAGAGAGGTTTTGTCAGATTTAGCTTACTTCTAGGGACAGTTTTGTCATCAAACTATAGTAAATCCCCACCACCCACACACACATATAGTATCCTGAGCAAACAAACACATTTCTAGAAGGCTCCGCACCAAAACGTAGTCTGCTGTCTAATTTAAAAAAAAAAACATTTTAGGTGCGATTCAGAGGCTAATTCTGGTTAGCTTTTCAAGAGACCTTCTTTTAGTAGTGTTCTAAGTGGCCGTTCACACAGGACATGTTCTTGCAATGAAAAACCGTGCAGAGGAATGGACCACAACGTCTCAAAAGAACATTAAAAGTTGAACTTAATTTAACGTGACATGGCGTCTTAAAAAAAGTGGCAACAGTCACAGATGCCCACTTAGCACACGTTGCCATAAAACAACAATGAAAATGTAGTGTAGATGGATGATAGAACGTGTCCTGTGTGAAAGGCCCCTGAGGCAGGGTCACATGTTTCCTTAACATAGAAGACGATTCCATAATGCATTGTGACGAGTGAAAAAAGAATAGCGTAGCGTATATAAAATATTAATCTAATTACAAATTGACTATTCTAGACAATGTTTGTGTGTGAAGTGTACTCTTTTAGAATTACTACTGTGTGACGCTGATGTGTTTTCATGTTTTATGGGCACTTTCCAATGTTTTTTATACTGTACAAACTGTATATTCTATCTCTTTACACTAACACTACCCCTAAACCTACACATCATAGAAAACTTTCTGCATTTTTACATTTTCAAAAAACATCACTTGGCATGATTTATAAGCGGTTTTCCTCGTGGGGACCAAAACATTTGGGGAAATTTACCAGACCAGGCCACACACACACACACACACACACACACACACACACACACACACACACACACACGACTGTCTTGGAGCAAAGAGAATAGACAGATGTCACTTTGAAACAAACCTTAATGTTTTAACAGTCACGATAAATAAGTAATGGATGTGTGGATGACATCACCTCTCTCTCTCTGACTGTCTGTGTCCTTCACTGTCTTTGACCTTCTGGTGAACGCTACTCATAAAGCACTGTACTTTCCTTGACAGATTCAGCTCAATGCTGCGGTAGAGGAGAACGCTTTTCAAGACGCCGCAAACTCAAGTTAGAAGTACAGTATGTACACATGTGTATGCACACGCACAGATTTCTGCTGGGAAACAACGTCCTCAAACTTTCAATCATCATATCGAGACCACTTTCCACTATCCAATCAGTTCTCCGTGAACGCAACAGCAGAACAACAGCTAACCAGAGTAAAATAGGTTTCAAAATCGAGAATTAAAATGTTTTTGTCTCTCTGACTGAGATGGGTAATTCAGACTAGGGTTAAAGGCTCACCGATATGCTTCCCGTTCATGTTGTAGTAGAAGGAGACACAGTATGGGGGTCTGTTGGTCCCCGTTGGTCCTCGCGCTGCCGTCACATTGTACAGTGGAGAGAGCAGACGAGCTCGGTCCCCGGCCTGACGGGGCCGCGACGTCTCAATGTACATGTAGAAACCTTTATTGTAGAAGGAAAGTACAAAACACGTGTGTTACCACAGGGTTTTTCAAAGAGAGCAGAAGCAAATAAAATAAAAGAAAATAATAAAAGAAAAAGAAAAAAGAAAAAAAAGAATAATAAAAAAGAATAATAATTAATTAAAAATTTACAAAAATAATTAAAAAATAATTAAAAAATAATTAAAAAATAATTAAATTAATAAATAAATAAAATAAAATAATTCAATAAAATATAGTAAAATAAAACAAAACAAAAAACAAATTGTTTTCAAGGATACAAGTGTGTCTTTATAGGGAGTTTCCACTGAAAAAATTATGTAAAGGTACGATATTTAGTTTGAAAAAGCGCTATTAAAATACATTTGACTTGAATAGAAAATGTTTTTTTTTTCAAATGTATACACCCCTATTTACTGTGATAGTGTGTTAGTGGATGAGGATGTAATGTGTGTGTGTTTTTACCTTCTTTCGTCCCACTCCTGTCCGTATCAGGCCCTGTATTAACCGACCGCTTGGGATTCTGGGTGAGGTGGTTCTGTCTGGTCCAGTCAAACACATCGCTGCGGTCTTGAGTGAACCCACATATCCTGATATCCTCAAAGCCACACACTTGATCTAAACACACAAAAACATGAAACGGATTTGAGATTCACCTTACTAGTTAATTGGCACTAACTGCATGTTATGATTAAAGTAAAACAAATACTCATGAATGCAAAAATGTGATACTGAATATTAAAATATGTTGAAACACAATTTTTAAGCATTGCTACAAGGGGCGCTATAGCAGCCATTAGCAAAAACTGTACACGTCTCAGTCCGTTTTGTCGTTCAGGTCAAAGATTGTCCCAAATGAAGCATTACAAATGGAAAATCATAAGGGAATTGAAGTGCAATATACATCAGAATGATTGTGGGTGTGCAGTCTGAAGCTGACATAATAGCGCAAGAATGCAGCTCAATCTGTTAGGCATGGGTAAGCATTCACACCTGCGTTTGCGTGCTTGCATAAAGTATTTTCCTGGCCTAATACTGATGAGCAAATCTACGGAGGTCTGTATGTTTTAATATAAGGAGGCTTCTCGACAGGCTCCTCTAGAGAACTGAAGTACTCTCAGCATATTGCCGCGTTCACAGCGATTACCCTCATTTAACAAACACAGAATACTGTAGTTAGTCACCCAGAACGTCTCAATTCACACTTTAAATGGCTGATTGACTCATTTTCCATGTGTGAGAGAAGACAGAGCGACTGAATGGAGAAGAATGCAGGATTTCCGTGTTGTGGTTTGAAATCACCATTCTCTCCCCTCCACAAGCATCCAAGCTCTTCAATTTACTCTGCTGATCTCCAGTCTGTTTTAATTTATGTTTTTTTTTTTTTTCTTCTTTGTAGCTCTTTGGCAAAGCTCTGCGCTTATGCTGCCAGTAGAACTGTGTTGAATTTAATTGGGAAGAACTGAAAGGCAGGGCAAGCGTGAGATGGGAGGACGGTTTAGAGGAGAGAGAAAGACAACACGCACAAAAGCATCATGGAAAGAAGAAGAACCGTCTTACCTGAAGGTCTTGGATAAGTGTAGGCTGCGAGAGAAAAGAAATAAAGATTATATAAATATATTTATCCATACAAGGCTGGATGATATAACTACAAAACACTAGCTAAAAACACTATATTTCACAGCCTTTTGACAAATACTAAATACATATACAGTATATTTTAAAATATTTATATAACTCCTCAAAAACAGCACTAAAGTTTTGTTCCAATATAATCTTCAACTATTATTGTAACCAAATTATGATTTTTTTCTACACTTAAACACAATGGTCCATTATATAGACCAATATAAAAATATGTAATGTAGTACTAAATAGCATAATTAACAATAAATAATATTTACATCCATATTTTTTTAACCAAACATTTGGATACAAAATAAAATAATATTTATAAAATATTAATAATAATAAAAATAAAAATATATATATATATATTCGCATATAATATATTTTATATTCAAAATGTTTGGTAAGATATATGTATTTATTTATTTATAGCTATTACTTTAAAATATATATATATATACATATATTATATATACATATATTATATATTATCTATATATAATATATATAGATAGATAGATCTAGATATACGTATATATATACACACACACACACACACACACATATATGTGTATATATATATGTACGTATATCAATATATATAAATATATATATATATATATTTTTTTAAGTAATAGCAATAAATAAATACATATATCTTACCAAACATTTTGAATATAAAATATATATAAATGATATAACACATTAATAAAAACCATTTGTATGCATTAATGATAGTAGCAGAAACTAACATATATCATAAATATATAACATATAATACAAAGTGTATACTCGTGTATGGAACTTGTGTGTATCACAGAAGGGTTTGATGTCTGCCAGCCGTCCATTTATTCTGGAGGTTGGCCATTTTTTGGTCTACTGAGAGCAAGTGCTGAGATTGGGAGTGTAAGATTGAAAGACTATCCAATGGGATTAGATTCTATCAGCCGGTTCTGAGATTCAGACTCTGAAACCGCTGGCCTGTTCCTGCTGTTCTGTAGCCATCAGCAAACTCAACACACGATGGCTGCCATACTTTCGACATCTCAATTTAACATAATCCCGAAAGCGAAACCTCACATTTGAAATGCATGACCTCTGCTGATGGGAATCATGAGGAATTTAACAATTCTGCCTCAGATTCCCATTCCACAACTAGCCCAGCTTTGCTTTGTGCTTGCCCACATAAAAATATCAAGATATCCAAATTAAACAAGATTGTTGTTTTCCTACCTGAATGTAAAATATGAACTTTCATAATATGAAACTTCCAGTGAGTGTGAAATATATTGCAAATCTCTGTGCATTTAAACATCAATGCTAAAGTAAATAGATATGAGGAGCCTACACATTCAACAACTGATAAGTGACATCTTGCATGCTAATATGATGCAAACACCAAATGACTTACGTTCGGAGTACTGTATGGTGCGTGTGACTGTGTTCCCGGTGCCGTAGTTAGTTATGGGAGTGAGGCTGACCTCATACGCCAGGGGAATACGCAAGTCCGTCAGCGTGTAGGACATCAGCACTCCTTTCATTGGCTCTTTAGTGGTGATCTGCTTGGACAAAACCATCTGTCGGTTCTGCAACGACCATAAAGAATATGCAATGATTATGATCAATCATTTTTTTGAGCTGATGAAGTTCTAAAACATCACTTATTTGAAAAAGAAATATTTTTTAACATTAGAAATGTCTTTACTGTCACTTTTGAAATGAATGTATCACTGCTGAATAACTAAAATCATACTGACTCCAAACTTATGAATGGTAGTGTATGTATACACACACACACATGTGTATTATTAAATGTTTTATAATTCCACCTTTTTGAAGAAATTTTTGTTTTTATGTGTTGATGTCTTTTGTGTTTCCATCTGTGGAGTAATTCATGAATAACATGAATAATTAATTACTTGTTTGAAAAAAAAGTTGCATTTAAAATCACTTAAAAAATCATTAAGCTTTGAAATTTATGGATGATACAACACTGATGTCAAATGTTGCACTATTATTATTCCTCAGCTGTTTTCTTTTTTACAGAATCACCCAACAATAACGAATTATAGCCGTGTGTCTCATAAGTAGAGCTGCATTATTTTGGATTGGTAACTATTTCATGAACAAAAAAGCAGAACAGGGACAAGATGAGAAGAGGAAGACAGAAGCAATCTGTCAATGACTGCATGGAAACAGACCCTCGCTCATCTGACCTTATGGCTTTTCACTTCAGCATTTTCCCTTTCAGTGAGGACAGAAAATGAAAGCTGGAACCGTGTTGCATCACACACACAGTGTTTACATCTCTAACCTCCACAAAAGCACAGAAAGGCCTTCAGTGCAATGATTTGCTGAGTGCAAGGTCAGCTGGTATCAAGCCACCCTGCTGTACGAAGCTTTCCCAGTCTTTCCTCCGGCACAACAGCAGTGTGCTGACTAAGAACACTTGCTGAAACAGATCAACTTGTCATTCTCTACTTTGGCTTTCCCATGGGATATCTCACAACGCCTCTGAATGCTGCTGGGTTTGAGGCATTTCTGAAGAAACTTTAGCGAAACAATAGCATTTTATGTGTGCGTGAGTTTTTTTGTTTTGTTTCCTAAGCTTTGTGATTTCCCCTTTAAACGTATTTATTCACTTTACAAAAAGGCATTTACTATTGCAGGTACTGTGTAGTTCAAACACTAGCAGCTAAATGCAAACTCTTAGAACAATACAAGCTCGATTTCAATCTAAATAAAGCATTGCACTATTATTGTCAGAATGAATGCTATGCTATAGATCGCATTAGCAAAATATTACTATAGTGGAGCAACAGATTGAAGAGAATGCTGAGCATGTTAGTTAGCAAACTGAATAATAATAAAAAAGCAGTTTAATAGCGCAAAGGTAATGGTGAAGGGAACTATCTACCCTATTTACTCAGGTTTGTTACCACCACAGTATAGTAACCCATGCGACACAGAGAGAAAAAACGTCAGGACAAAAAGATTTCAAATATATTCTAAATATATGTTGTAAACGGCGTGGCATAAGGACGTATATTCAAGTTGAACCTTCAAAATAAATATATTTTAGTTTGGAAACATAATTTTTTTTTTCTAAAATATGTCTCATAAAGGCTGTATTTATTTGATCAAAATTACAGTAAAAACAGTAATATTGTGAAATATATTTGTATAATTAACAATTAATTAATTAATTAATTAATTAATTAATAATTAAAAATAACTGTTTTCTGTTGTAAAATGTAATATATTTCTGTGATGGTAAAGCTGAATTTTCAGCAACCACACACTACCATTCAAAGGTTTAGGGTAATGTGTGTGTATATATATATATATACAGCTTTGACATCACAGAAGTACATTTAATAATATGTAATAATTTCACAATATTACTCGCATAAATCAAATAAATACAGCCTTGGTGAGCTTAAGAGATTTAAGAGAACCTTAATATTTCCAAACCTTACTCTTTGTTTAGCCAAAAAAAAAATATAAAAACATAAGAAAAATAGTACCTAAAATATAGGTGAATCTATTTAAAAATATAAATCAGCAATATATTTTGGTTATTTTTGTATATTATAAAATAGACTTAAAATATATATCTGAAAATGGACCATTAACCGTAAGGCAGCAGGGGTAAAGTCTGCATATTGTGTTATGATTTCTCCAATTCATACAACCAGTTTGCAGTTCCGTTTGGTGCCGCAAAAACTATTAGCTGTGTCTTATTAGAGGAAATGAATGTGCAGTGAGCTGTTCCAGGTCAGCTCTCACTCCCAGAGGATGTGTGGTAATCACAGGGCCGACGGCACCGCGCCAGTCCAGGCTTTTTCCATGTGGAATTATGGGAAACGTGGCAGCAGCCCCATGGAAACAGTGCACAAAGGAATGAGAAATTATCTTCAGCTCCGCATGGAGACCCAGGCAGCAGGTAAACCCGCCGGCATTCCCTCTAAACACAACACACATGAATAAGTGTGTGTGTGTGAAGCTTTTTTCATCCTTTGTTCCCCCTTTTCCAGGTAGGAAGTAGAAGCATAGCTGTGATGTTAACCTGGCTAGTGAGGTCAAACACATTTGTTATCTGTCTAATTAAGTGCCACCGTAAACCCCTGTTACTGGGCCGTTCACCAAGGCAACGTGGAGTGTGTGCTGCCACGTCCAACACTAAACCCACTTGAGCCTACACAATGCATGCCAAAACTTAACAGCCGTATCTAACACACACACCCGCACACACGTGCAAACGTGCGCCTTGTAAAAGTCACAGATAAATTGTCTCCGCTTGGCTGCTGCTCTCAGTTAACAGGGATTTTCTGTGTATCTCTCTTCATCTAAATTACCACACACATCTTACACACACACGCACGCACGCACACACACACACACACCAGAGAAGGGTGGCAGTGCTTAATGAACAAAATAAAGAAATAAGATGAGAATACCTGATATTTCTGAAATATGTGATCAAATCATATAGAATGCAGAATATAATAATGCAAAAATACATATGACAGGAGGCTGATTATCCTGTTGAGAAGACGATACGCTCCAATCATGTTCGCATCGATCCACAAATCTTCAAAAAATAAATAAATAAATAAACAATAACTATATTTACTAACTTAACACTCAGAGAGCATTTCTTCTAGTTATATCCAAATTAAAATCACTGATAAATGAATGAAAGGGTTTTTATCTCAGCTAGCTTAAATTAAATGCCTAACATATTTAGCAAGGATTTCTTTGTACAACAAGAAGGTGACTTATTATTAATGATAATCAGGGCTTATACTCTCGAAACGCTGACACAGTCGCGTCATCCAACTCTCTGTCGTTTTTTAGAAAATTCTGAAAATGATCAATTTTTTAAAATAACGTTTATAAACACAATGCAATGCGTAGACTACTACGTATACCGCACCGCAGCAGAGGGCCTGGTTGAATCTGCCGGCACAGACTGGGGGAGGAGCCACAAATGCGTGAGTGCAGTTTACAAACCCGTGGGAACAGATTGCGAAAGCGTGGGCACAGTTTCATTTTTATGAATTCATGAATTATGAATATTGTTGGTGCTCCAGGGCATGACTTTCAGCGCATATTGCGCATAATTTTACTCATTCCCGCAGATTTTGTGATCACACCCAAAGTGCACGCACATAAAGTCACCTCTCAGTACTAAATTTAGTTCTTTTTCACTGCTTATTGCCCTTAAACAGTCAAATACACACAAAATAATGCCAAAATGCCGATCTTGGTGAGTATTCAGGTAAACACAGTAAAGTTTTAGGAGAACATAAACGGTTGAGAAAGAAAATGCTTGTGTAACAGTATAATGGATCCGTGTGTCAGGTCTTAAAGTGACAGCAGCCTGATATATCTGCTGCCAAATTATTAGATACTATTGAAAATATCTATATGGCAGTTTTCTCGATGTCATAATTGTGGCCAGTGAAAATGCTGGCTAGTAACTTTGGAAAATCAAACTAAAGCTAGCATAATAAGGAGAGAAGACTTCTTAGAGAGGAGAAAAAACTTGGAATGATGAAAGAAATCAGAAAAGAGAAAGAACAAGATTAAGGAGTTTGGACGCTGTCAAATACAAATCCCTGCACATACAGTATATACATAAGACATATATCCTCCTGTCCATGACTTAAGAATTAGTTCTCTCGTTTTAGTCATGTGTGGCCGCGATTTGCTCATTTGTTCCCTTCTTTTAAGTAAATCGTGCACAATATAATATTTCATTCCCTCGATTTAGTAAATCATGGCCATGTTGTACTCAACACATTCCCACTAATTATTACAATTTGCCTAAAACGATTAAACGATTAGTCAAATGTGCTGGTGTATTAGTAAGTCGTGGGAACAATTTGACTATACTTTTCCTTGACTACTCCATATTTAATAAACACGGAGTAAAAATCTATATTTTGGACACTACATTGCACATACTTTATGTGTATGTGCAATGTAGTGTCTCTTTATCTCTCTCTCTCTCTTTTACTCCTTGACTACCTAATCAAGAACGATACGAACTCGAGTTTTCAAGACCTTAACAATGATACCAATGACCAAGACAACTTGATGAAACGTATCCACAGGATCATCAATTAAATAGATAAAACAACAACCAAATTAAAATGAAGAGCTGAACAACAGCTAATAACAAATATAAAATAGAGGAAATATGCATGTTACTTAATATATTTAAATAAATAGCATTTTTGATATAAAATGTAAAATGTCTTCATGAGTTGGTTATGATATTTCAAAATATTAGCCAAACCTGTACACACACACACACACACACCTACACACACACACACACACGCGCACGCACACACACCTGTGTTTTATACCTCCCATAATCTTTCATCTCCGAATGTCTTTTTTCATTCAGTTGTTTGTTGTTCTCTGTTTGTTCCCATACGCCAGGTAATGTATCAGTCGTATACGTGTACTTCCTGTCATCAATATCAGTCACACATGCCATTACAAGAGACCAGGGGCTACTGCAACTTTTCCCTCATAACTTACAGATTACCACAAATACGAAACACATACCGTATGTGCCAACAATAACAGTATCATTACGCTGAGAAAGACCTGATCATAATGAGCTAGTGTCACTGCATGTCATGGGGTGAAAGGTCAGACATAATTTGGTTTGTCACATATTGACCCGGAGCAAGTCTGTGAGGGCATGCTG
>NC_136889.1:5172493-5204616 GCF_949152265.1 Phoxinus phoxinus | reverse complement strand
TACTTTACTGTCATCCGTGTTTTCTTCCGTATCACAGCTTGCTGCATGTCATCTTTTTATCATTCTTTTATGCATGCGGGTCACTCCAGGATCATGATCTGTTCACACTGGAATTTGATATTGGCCACATTTTAAACAACAATGTGGACAGCTATACAAAACAAAACTAAATCTGATTTGAGCAACAAATCAGAATTAAGCACTAGGCTCGTAGTGTGAACGTAGCTTAATACCCTCTGTATTGAATGCTCTCATTCTCTGTAAGAAACAATGGCACTGCTTTCTTCAGCTCATTAACCTCTCTCTCTCTCTCTCTCTCTCTCTCTCTCTCTCTCTCTCTCTCTCTCTCTCTCTCTCTCTCTCCTTTCTTGTCTACATTTCTCAGAGCAACATCTATAAAACATGTATCAACATTACCACTGCAAAGCAGCGCAGCGCATTCACACCTTGGACAAATTCATACACAGACAAACACACAAACGCACAGTATTGACCGTATAGACACACACACACACACAGAGTGAACTATTTTTCACTATTCACACACAGACATTCTTTGTTATTCTACTATGATCAAATATGCACATATACTCAACTGAGTCTACTGAGGAACTCATCTATAATCTGTCTCCCTCTCCACCACACACACACACACACACGCTCATAAAGTTAATGCACGCTTGCTGCAGTCAGGATGTTAATTCATTGGTCCCCTGTAGACTCTTACTTAAGGTAAGGTTTTAAAGAGGGAAGATTAGCTATTCATGCACACAAAGACAAGTGGCTAATCTCCCCCTCCCCGTTCGCTTTGATTCCTGCCTCCTTCCATAATTCATCCACGCTCTTCCGTTCCTGCCGCCCCCCTCTGGGCTAGGTTTCTATGAATAGATGATTAGGACGTCGGAATCAAAAATCTGATGAAGCGGTTTCCGTGGCGAGGGAGCGTCTACTGGCTCGCGCCGCTGCCAGGGTCGTCCCGAGATGTTAGTGGGTGTTAGTTTTGTTGAACCGAGTGACCAGATTTCCACCAGAACACAGAGGGTGGAGGGAATCCCTGCGAATGCTTCAAATATGTAGTTTATTTAATCGAAATGAGAGATAATGCCATCCAAACCCTGGTGCGCACCAAACAGGCGGACCAAGACCCAGCCTCTCCCTCCCAAACTAATTTTGGTGAGGTTTGATTGAAATATGAACGCAACACGGATCTAAGACATCTGATTGAACCATAAACAGGACGTGATGTCACAAGATGCAACCCTAAATAAGACAGAATGCTCAAGCAGTTACTTTGCCCATCACACTTCAGTACAGATGTCAGAAGCATGGCCTTCTTGCAGATCTTTATTTGTATGCAGCAGAGGAATTCCTGGAGCAGTTTTGAATCCTTTACACATATTATTAACTCTTTGTGAGTTTTCAGATGGTAGAAAATAGGCCTGGTGAAACGATTAATCGCATCCAAAATAATTTCTCTGCGCCCAAGTAGCAGTGCTTCGCCTGTGCTTCACCCTAATATAGTCCCAAGTCAATATTTGCCTAGGAAATCGCCTAGTCGTAATCTGCATGGCTATTTGTACTCGTTGTGAATACGCAGGCAAGAAGTAATTAGTTTTTGTTTTTTTTTATCACTTTTACTCAGGACATGCTAGCTGGCAACAAAGGATTCCATTCATTATGCTAAGCTAAGCTAGCGGCGACCCTGCCAAACTAAAACAATGCATGCACTGAGACAAAAATGCATTTGCCCACCTATTTAAATGTAGGAAAGACGGTGAATAAGCCCTATTTCAAAAAACGGTGGAGTGTTCCTTTAAAGGCAGCATAACTGCTTTGACTTGTTTTCTAATTAAAATATCTAAAAATGCTTAAACCAAGATCAGTTTACTTGAGAAGTTACACTGAATAAGATATTATAGCTTGTTTTCAGACAATGCATCTTTAACACGGGTGCGTTGTGTTTTACTGCACTCTCAGATGTTTTCTCGTGTTAAGAATAAACAAGTTAAAAACAAGTTAAAATATCTTCCAGTGCAGTAAAACAAAATTTATCTTATATTCAAGATACAGTCTATATGAAAACAGGTTTTAATAGCTTCTCAAGTTATGCTTCTCAAATTAATGTATCTTGTTAAAGGTGAAAACTAGAAAAGTAAGCAAAAATAGTCATTAAGGATTTTTTGCAGTATGAGCAGCTAAATAAGTTGTGTCGTATCTGTATAAGCTTGGCGCATTCTACAGTGCTGTGGATGACATAAACATTTAAAGATGACAGCACTTGTGTGTGTCATATGCAAAAATATGATAGTTGAAAACGCATTTTTCCAGCTAAGCTAGTTGCTATCTAGCTTCTTGCACTGAGAGAATGACGCTGTTAGCTGATTTTCTCAAACAAAATCTTCAATAAAAAGTATCTGTAAATGAGCAAGAAACACACAAAACAGCTTTCCTTCTGCAGCCAAAAGTATGCTATCTTTCCAGTCAGTGAGCCTAACATTGGAAACTGGGACAAATTTTCATTTTTTAGCAAACCATCCAGACTCATGTTATGTACGATGTACATACAAAGCAGATATTCATGCGGCCTCACACTGCTGACTCAGGGATGAGGGTCAAAAGGCAAGAACCATGTGAATTATTGCTGTATCGGTGTGAAATAAAATTAGCTATACATGAGCATCCAATCCCATCTGGCAAAGTCGAGTCCGATGGACACAATGAGGACGGACTCAGCTCTGTTGAGGAGAACTCAAGCTTCTAAACAATAGGTTCACGCATGCTATAAATATGCAACTTCAATTCGCTATTTATTTGTGCTAACACCAATATTTTTGTCCAAAGCGGCCTGCAAGGTCAACCCTAAAGGCCAATTTACTACATCAATGACACTGTTAGACCAGAAACGTAACCTCAGTATGGCCTCTAACAACACTGTATTTGAATCCAAGATTGTTGTTTATCAGATAGACTACAAGCTTGTGGGGACCTGCTTGACCACAATAGGGTGTGTGTTTTCCAGCAGGGATGAAATACAGACCCAATCAAGCTGCTTGTGTGTTCCTTATGTTGGGCCAGTGGGGTTCTGAGAGTCTCTGTAATGCAGTACAAGCTGTGATCGATCCGCTGTCTGCTCCCTACATAGAGCACACTATTCCCCTGACTCCTATTACAAACACACTTATTCTACTCATCCACCTCCCACCGAGTCAACACAGAGAAAGAAGGAAAGAAAGAAGCAGTAAATATTAAGCTTCCAGTGTTTGTGTGTTTGCTTTACCTGTTGGAGACTGATCCAGTAGCCGATGATTTTGTCCACAGCGCCGGGCTCTCTCTGTGTCCACTGTAAGATGTAGGAATAGTTGTTCTTCAAGGTGCGAATGGGGTTTGGAGTGTCGTAGTAAAACTCTGCATTAAACGGCTGAGCTAAAGGAACAATCAAACCAAAACAGAGCATGACTAATTAGTCAAATACGTTAAAAGGATAATAAACTACCATCTTACTGTCAATTGAAATATCAGTGGTTTTTTAAACAATTTATAAGATAATTGCGACTTTTTATCTCGCAATTCTGACTTTTATTCTCTGAATTGCGAGTTATAAATATGCAATTGCGAGTTATAAATGTGCAATTGCGTGTTATAAAGTCGAAATTGCGATATATAAAGTCTCGGACTAAGGAAAAAGTCAGAATTACGAGATGTTAACTTGCAATTGTGAGGGGAAAAAAGTCAGTTACGAGATGTAAACTCGCAATTGCAGGAAAAAAAGTTGAATAAAAAGTCGTTATTACCTTTTTTATTTTAGATTTAGTGGCGGAAACAAGCTTCCATTGAAATTTCCTTCATAATAATCTGAATAAGAACATGTTGTAGAAGCTAGGCCTATAAGAGCAGTCATATTAGACTGTGAAGATAGAACAAGCTGATAGCATTAGCACCACTCAGCTGTCATGATGTGTTGGCAAGGCTAAAGATAAGGCCCAACTGAGAAGGAAAAACCTTCCGTGTCTGCAAGACAGCAGCCAATTTTCTTTCCCCCCACAGAGAGAGCAGAAACACCTGGGCCTTTTGGAAGTGCACTGAATGGTGCCACATCACCGTCTGGCCTTTCTTGGCTGATTTCTACATCATCAGCATATTAGCTGGCAACTCAACTGTAAGTAGTGAGTGACGGATGTTTTTTTATGTTAACATAAAATAAGCTAATTTTTATTTTAATGCAACTCTTTTCCCAGGAAAGCAAGCAGAGCCAATCATGTAATCCCAGATGAAAGATCTAGTTTAAGCCAGCTTGATGATAACCATTTTATATGGTCAAAGCTGGCCATTTATGGTCTTTAGTTTGTCCAAAATGTTTTAGGTAGCTGTAGTGATGTGAGATTCATGAACAAATCGTTCTTCTGACTCAGATCAGTGAATCGTTTACATTTCCACTTGTGCATTTGGCAGACTTATTTATCCAAAGCAAGGTTCTTGCTTTCCCTGGGATTCGAACCTCTGACCTTGGCATTGCTAGAGCCAAAACCTGTCTGAATGATTCTTTCATGAATCGGCTTGAATCATTATGAGCAGTTGAGTCAATTAGCTAGAACTGAGCCAACAACTAAACTGAACTGAACTGAGATGCACAAAATTACAATAAACACCCTTATTAATAAAACTTAAAGTCCCCCTTGGTGAAAATCAAGCTTTTAATGTTGTTTATATGTCTATGTGGTGTTTTGTAATATGCTTTAAGACAAACCATGTGACCAAACCAAATTCATAAGTCAACACCATTGTTGAGTATTTCCTCCTTAAAACTGGAGTGAACTAAAGACAGTCTCAAAAACGCGGTTTGAAATCACTGGTGTTTCTGACGTCACAAACTACCTTGTAACCGTGTGATCATCAACGTGTGGATCTCTGAGCTGGCGTGAGTGAGTGGAGACGGGGCTAGTTTGCATATTCATAGAACCACGTATAATAAATCCAAGGGTGTAGAGTTACATTCAAGCTATTTTAAAGGATGAAGGTTTTTTTTCCAAGGAAAAAACGTTTAAATACTAATATTTTGGTAATCAAAGATAAGTTTTAAGGGATAAATGATTGACTACAGGGGGACTTTAACAGACTATGTGATGGTTTCAAGTGAGCACTGAATAGGTTTTTTAATTGGTTCCCTGAAAGTATTCAAAAGATCTGATCCACACTTCTAAGTAGTTGATCATCTAGTGAACGATCATAGTTAACCAGAATAGGGTTAATAGACCAACTTGGCCAAACTGGTAGGGTGTCTTAAGACCTAGTCTGACCAACTAGCAGTTAACCAAGGGGTAATCCGTCTAACTTTTCAGATTCAAATGAAATCAATCTACCTTTTTATGTCACTGAATTAAATTATATTATTGACTAACTTGTAAGACTAGTTAAATCAGTTCAAGACTATACTCAAGGCTACATGAAAAAATTATGATCAATTCTCCCAAATAATGCTCATTAGTATTTTAAGTGAATGTTTTTTTCCTTAAGATACAGCACATGTCAACAGTCCTGAAACCCTCATAAAGAGAATTTTTTTACAACTCACCAGACACATTGAAGGTGCAGGTCGAGGTACCGACTCCATTGCTCACTCTGCACTCGTAAGTGCCGTTATTAGAGGGGTCTAGTTTAAACCGGAGCTGAGGGACACTTTGAGGGTCCACCGGAGGGGTTCGGATAGGCATCGCATTACGGTACCAGCGGGCGTTGGCTATTCGGTTTGGATTGGACTTGAGAACCACACAGCGGAGAGTGACTGTCGAGGACGTTTGAGAACGGACATCCAGCAGGACTGGATCCACAACAGGAGGGTCTGGTGGAGAGAAAAACAATATTATTCATCTGTTGGTCTACATTTTATACTGCATATTTTGTGCACAATAATAGTTTAGCAGTCATTTCAAATCAATTGCATCTATTGTGGTCTGCTGTGCTGAAATTCTGGCAAAAAAACACTTCTATTACAATTTTAAAGATGTTCATTTTGGTAAAACTCTTTATTTCTCCAGAGGAAGTTTCTCAAATAGCGTTGTTTTTTATTCACTAGCAGGAAGAAAATCAATTTAAGGAAAATAACTGACCACTCTTGAGATTTTTACTGGAAACGAAGCCCCACATAAACGGCACCCAAGCACTTAGGACACATCGCATGAATCCATCGCACATGCCGACGACGTTCAGATGACAGATTGCAAGCTATACCCGAATCAATAAGAAGGGGTCCACGTTGTCTCAGCTAATTGCACGGAATCAATCTATAAAGTGTGCAAGAGCTAGTGACTAATTACAGTCTACCAGGATCTGGTTAGACACTCTGCATGTATGGAGTGATGAGACTGCAAATTAGCAACACAGCACCTCAGGCATACATCAACAGTGCATTACTGTAACTAATAATGTGTGGAGACTGTGACGAAGCATCAGGGCGTAATTAACTCTATGAACTTCAATTCAATGATTTCAATGACAAAATAATTTAAAAACCTTATTAGCTTCAGACTGATTTACAAACTCTTTGGTTGTACAGTAGGTTATCTTCAATAGAGAGCCCTGTGAAATAGACATCAAAAACACACCTTTCCCAAAACGATTATCATACACATTTCCCACGATCCAACCAATTCCTGATGGATTAAAAAAAAAAAAAAAAAAAAAAATCCAAGTTTCACTTGGAAAATATGTCAGATTGCAGAAGTGAATTGGGTTGTGAATGGTGTCTCAAATTGACTTGGTGACGTCAGTTGAAAAAGGAAAGTTGTGTAGGAGGTTATCACATGGTGATGAAAAATTAAACAAACAAGATTAAACAAAGACAAACATTTTCGATTGTTTGTCTCCTGACAAATAGACACAGTAAGACAAGGTTTGTGTATTAAGGGAGCAGACAGGGTCAAATCTGATTTCACTGACTTGTGTTCACTCTGATTCAACACTGCCAAAATGATCACAATGAAACCCATTTAAAATTCCCCCAAGGTTCTGTGATTTGAGCTTTGGATTTGAGACAAAGAAAACACAGCGTGGGAGAGAAACTGGTACTCCAGCCAAACCACTCTATAAGTGGCACGATTCTTTGTAGAAAAAAAACAAGTACTTTTAATTATTAAATAATTTTCATTGTCAACAACAAAAACATAGCTGCATCCCCAATATTGCACAACATCATTTTGCATATCTGATATTATAATTTTTTTATGTTTACTCAACATTAATTTCTAGAAATGTTCTAGGCATGTCCAAAATGTTGCTAAGAAGTTATGCAAACTTTATAGAAAATTAATAGAAAATACAGTAGAGCAGTTAGCGATAGCAAGTCCGGGTCATGAGTTCATGAACTTAAACATTAGGCATAATCATTATATGAAATTAATAAAAGAGCTCATATTATTTTTTGTTGGACCTTCTGAGTTTATTTCCATTTTACTGATTATTTGTATTGATGTTTACATTTAAAACACATGAACATGATGAGGAAAGAAAGCAAGAAAAACAGACACAGTCAAGACGGTAAGAAAAGTGAAGTTGTGAAATGCATTACAAAAGGTGCCATGAATAATACTGTATATAGCATTATAAATTCTCTTGATGTGACAGGCCGATCATCAGTGTTGCATTTCAAAGCAGTTTATGGCAAACGTTTCTCTAAACAGAACAGAAAGAGGTGATTTTCTCTCCTCTATTCCATAATCATCTATATCCATGATGAAGTTTACACCAGACTTTTGATTTCACAACACAACAGCTCCCAAAATCAAACTATAATCATCCGTCTCATGTGAGAGGAGCAATGTCTGTAGCCAAAACATCACGGGCTTCAGCCACCCAACAACAGTGGGTGGCACAGTCGGGGTAAAAAGTCACATGTAACCACATCAATTGGAATGAATCGGCCAAATCTGATTCAAATTTAATTCGGATCGAATTGAAACCGAATCTGTAAAGTACTGCGCATGTGCAACGACGTAGAAATGGCGCAATGACGTATGACGCGTGGAACGAGCTGTTGTTGTCGTTGTATAAAGTGACTGTTGTGTCATTCTAATATGTTCCTTCCAGTCATCGCCTGTGAAGTCCCACTAGTCCTTGTTTCGGACTCTCATCTACAGACGCCTCGTTTTGAGCTCGGGAAAGGGTTTTTACTGCTTAATTAATATAAACATCGAGGCACAACGGTTCATATGCTCGTCGTCTCCTAACTAGGAAACGAAATTGATAAATATTAAGGGCCAGATTTACTAACAGCTTGGACCAACGCAAACCTTCTTTTGGAGTAAAAAAAAAATACTGTCAGAATTGAATAAAGACATGCAGTGAAAAAATCGCACTGAATAGGCATGGACAGGGTTATTTTTTAGGCTGACCTTATGGCATATGCATTTGTAGTTTCCCTTTCAGACACAACATTTATGGGAGGAGAGAATTTAAATGAATCATGCAATGCGATTTACTAAGGTTTGCACTCGTCAATTTACTGGTATTTGCGGCATTATTCGAAACTCAAAAAAGCAGGTCTTAAACCAGACCCTAACTCGCGCTACTCTCGGTAGATTGCGCTGGTCATTATGCTAAAGTAAAACCCTGCCCTCTGTTCAATAATCCGTCAAAAGTTGTTTGCAACTTTAAAACAAGAAAAGAAGCGATGTAAACAGCCGTTCATGTAAACACTGCGTTCGGATTCATCAACTGGAAAGAATTAATTCCGATTTTAACAAAAGGTGTGCATGTAAACGTAGCTACTGATAAATGTGAGCATTATAATAAAATTAATAGAAAAGGTGTAGAATATATTCTTTCATTGATGACTGAGATACTGGATTGATATTTCATGACCAAAACTATTCAGTCAAATAATCTGCAGAAAAGAAAAAAAGTCATTGTGAATCCAGACATTTTTCTCATTACTGTCACAAATTCACTGCGCGGGGGGATTAATAAAAAAAATAAAAATAAAAAAATGTATTATGTTTATTAATTCAAATGTATGTAATACAATGAAATATGAATACTTCATATTTTAAAAAAAACTTTTTAAATAATAATGTTTTCATATTTTATCAAAATCAATATGCATGCAATAAATACTTTCATATAAATGCTTTACAATTGTGTTGTTGTTGTTTTTTCCATTACAACAGTTAGATTGAGATTGTTCCTGGCAGGATTGGTGAGATTCACCCAGCTAGCCCCTCGATGTGGTTCAGTTCCAGGCAGATGCTACATGTCTGTCTCTCCGGTAGGGGTGTTAGACAGCATCCCCCTGTCTTCAGCTCCAGAGAGACAAGCAAAGCCACCTGGCTCATAAATCAGACCTGCCGTGGGATGAAGCACAGCGGTGGGCTCTAAACTGCCTCCATCCTGCCATACTCAACATTAGCCGGGCCCGATATTGACGGAAGATAGAAACAAAGGGACTGAGGATGTGAGGATAGACTAGATGTGTGGGGGAGAGGGTGATTCATACGAGCTCTTAATGAAGCTATCACTCATTTAAGCTGCAACACAGCATTCTGGGGTTTCTCAAGCCATAAATCCTTCCTAAGAACTCTTCAATTTGTTCACAGCGTGCTCTGCGTTACATACGTTGGGTATATATTGTGTTTAAGTCACATGCACAGCATTTATACTTTGTCTCTGATTGCACTGGCTGTGCAGATTCATTGACTGCGCTGTTTAATAACAGTATAAATCACGTAGCTGTTGTCATCCTTTATCATAATTGATCACAGGCCGAGCAATGACATGCTCCGCTCACCTGAGACAAACTCGTTTAACTGAACGCCGTCTGCCAGATGGAATAAATACTGAAACAACCCCTGTTACGCAGAATATGATAACAAAACAGCATCTGATCAATAAAAATAATCTAAGAAAGAGATGTTGAAATGAGTTTGCTAGCATAGCAGACACATTTATATACAAGTCTTTTATAGACTAGCTATGACTTTGCCTCAACATTTATAACTGGACTAACCAGTGGACCAATTTCATTGCACAGCATCTCAAATGTTGGTTTGGTCGTTCTGAAATGCCTGAGCGAAAGTCTGTCATCAAAATGGTTTGGTATAATTACCTCCCAGAACTCTCACACGATTGCGTTCCCAAACACCACATATCTGATAACATGACAGTGTTTATTGCATCATTTTTGTCATATTTTGTGCTAGTTTCCCAGGAAATTATGATTTTGCTCTTTTTTAACACATGGGATGGAAACCGTGCTTTATTAGCTATGTTTTATGCAATATTATAATTTTGTGCATAAGTTAAATTCACAACGTTGGATGAAAACCTTGCTAGTGATTTTTTTTAAAGTTCTGAATAAAACAAAGATTAGTAGACTAGAACATTTTATTAGTTTTCTATTTAAAAAAAAAATAGGTTTAATTCAGTCGTTTTTTTTTTGAATTATTTGCTAAATCAGTTTCTGACTGTTTTTCAATGCTACAATTCACAAAACACATATTATGCATGCTCAGATGTCCTGGAATCATTTTTAGGGTTCAATGCCGTGTGTTTGAATAATATCAGTCAAGTCACCCTTATTAATAGTGCTTGATACAATACAATACAATCTGACTTGCAGCAGCCTGTATTCATAAATCACACCATGTTTGTTCATTCGACGTTCATCAAGATTTTTTTCTCCATTTCGGTCACCTAATGGAGTTTGGGTTCTTTGTCACTGTTTGCTCAGTTTGGGGTTTAAAAGACACTGAATATTCAGTCAAACTAATTATAATTTGACTCCGCTGACACTATCAGATGAGAACTAAACTTGAACTGAATTGAGCTAAATAATGACATTATTCTCTTCTGTAGAGCTGCTTTTATAGCTGAATTGAATTAGTTTCATAATTGACGAATTTGAACTAAACTCAATCAACACTGACCTGACTTGAGCTGAAAAACAGAACTACAGTATTGTCTTCTGAGCTGCTTATAGAGATGAACGTGAAGCTACGTCACGAGAATGTGAAGCTACGCCTCCATCTTAAGAGGATCGCCCTCTGCTACTGATGCTGAAATGAATACCCATACCTGCACCTTTTGTTTCGTTTTTGCTCTAAAATTAAATATTCACACTCCATGGCATCATTTGCAGGGAAGAGAAGCTATTTTATTGCACTGCATGATCATTTTCACTGTAGTTTTTTCAGAATTTCATTCACAATGCATCTGGTTACCATGAAAACAGTGTCGCACGCTGGGCGCTGGCTGCTGCTACAGCCGCTAGAAATGTACAACTAAAAATATGTGTTCAACAAGCTGAAAGAAGTCGATCGATTTCTTTGTTGGAAAGTTTACTATTTACTTTCATAATTGTCATTGTTAATTTTTACTGTCCCATGGCCATGTAGGGCAACCAGAGATTGCGGGTCACATTCAGCGGACAGACACCAACACACTGTTATATGTATTTCAACCAAGCGTGCCGCACAAGCACTGAAAAGTGAAGCCAAAGCATCTCGATCGCCCCGCCGGTGGCTGGTCCTCATAAATCCCGCCTCCCCATGTTATTTAACAGCACGTGAGACCAACTAAACAATTTCACTTCAAATATCTTTTTTTGAGAGCGTCGTCAATCTTTTTTTACGGTCTATGATTTCAACAATCAAATCCCTAAAAGCTTGTGAACAGTTTAGCAGTGGCTGAGTGCAAACTCGGCTAATTCACAAGCCGATGTTAATGTTAAACCAAACAAAATACAAAACTTTCACAGCAATGTGATTATTTTATTGAGTGAAATTATTAATAGATTTGCTATCCGGTGTCTTCTTGTTTTTATACGTAGAAAAGGAGAAAAAAACGAATGATATTGTTCAGTTTCTCCTAGAACGATGATGTGAGTTACTATGGAATTTCTTGATGCAGTATGACTGACATTGGATTCAAAATACTGCCTTAAACTCACTAGCAGAAAGGCAGCGAGATCCTCCTAATATGGCGTTGAAACAAGACAGAACTCAAAGCGGCGTGACGTCAGCTTCACATTCTCTATAGCTCTATACACAGTTATTGAACAGAACTGAATCAACACGAGATGAATACTAAAACGAATGCCCTTATTAGAGCTGCTTCACAGCAGAATTTGAATTTGTCTCATGTTTGATCAATATTTTCTGTTTATTACTGCCACTGTAAAAAAAAAAAAAGTTATGACCATATGTTTTTACATTGCTTTAACTCATCAAAATAAGTTCAGTAAGTTATACAAGATTCAACTAATTTTTTTAAGTCAGTTTAATGTAATTTAAGTTGAAATGACTTAAACATCCAAGTTAATTGTACTTAAAATGTTAAGGCAGCAGCATTGTATTTGTTACAGTGAAGCTGCTTTGAAACAATCTATTGTAAAAGCACTATATAAATGAAGGTGACTTGACTTGACAATGGTAATGGTTCCTGGCTTGAACCATCAACTGGTTTTCCCGGCCACTATGCCACAGCTCCAAAAAGCTCTTTGCATTATGTGATGCTCACGGACAGATACTCCTCCTGTGCAGTGAACCGAGACACACTCAAATTCAGCATCGTCCTGTAATCACATGTTGTATTTTGAAGCAACACAAACACAGGATCCATTATGAGAGCACAGAGTGCTTTGCTCCGCTAATGGCTCGTGTGAAAAGGGCTGATGCGCATTGAGTGGTTCAGGGTTTAGCCCGTCTGTCTTTTGTGTGGTTTTGCGCAGCTAGAGCGCTAATGAATTCAAGGCTTTTTAGTCTGGCACTTACAAAACGTGCTCCACGCGGGCTTCATAATGCATTATGAAAACTCTGAACGCATTAACACTCCCGATGGCCTGAAAAGCTGCATCTAAAAATAGCAGGATCAAAATCATTGATAATGGCCCATTGGGTCTTAATGGAAAACGTGTGTCACTTTGGCTCGTTCCGTTGTGCGTTCGGAGACTCAATCTATCCTCAGTCAGTGGATCGCATTACAATCAAGATTAAAATCACATTAGAATGTGTGGCACCAAATCAAATCTAATCACCGCCATCGATTGAGACAATTTCACGATAGACTTCATTACCGCAGATGTCCTTTCTCAGGCAGGAACAGGAGTGCTGTTGATGGACTGGGGTTTGTCTAAACTGTCAAATGAGAAATAACACGTGATGTGTCCAATGGCCAAATAACTTCCGTCTGTGATCTTATAGAAAGGTTTGAGAGGGACATATGCACACATTGGAGAACCCTAAAATCCCTTAACCGTTTACTGTTAAACTGCTATACAGCTATGAAACATTTAATATAGTATTAGTCCTGTGCAATGCAGAGGGAGGACTAAAACAACAAGTCAACCCACATAAACATGCCACGTTGTTCACAACCCATTTTACTCCTGTAATCAGACACCTTTTGAGTAGAATGCAGGATATTGGATGGAAAGTGCTATTTACTCATTACTTACTTTCAAAGGGCCCTATCATACACCCGGCGCAATGCAGAGCCAGCCATTCAGCCCAATGCAAAAAAAAATATTATTTTCACGTCTTGCATCCCGCGACGTTGTTTAAATAGCAAATGTATTTGCGCCCATGGGCTGCTGGTATGAAAACGAGGTGTGTTCAGGCGCATTGTTGGCACGTTACTATTTTGAGGAACTGAAATAGACTTCGCCACTGACCAACTGAAACCTGGTCTAAAGTCACTGGCGCAGTATTTTATTTTTTTTTGTTTAAAGAGCGTGTTAGTAATGTGCGCCTATAGGCGGGTCCACAACGCGCGCGTACACTTTGTCCCGTAGATGGTCTCCTGACGCGTCACAAGGAAGATCCGTTTCCTCGCTAGAGACGTGTTCAGTTTTTCCGTTTGCAAATACCGCCATGTAAATAGCGAAAATTACGTAAATAGAAATCCACCATGGCACGAGCGCAACTCGCTTTTAAAGGGAACGGGAGATGACACAGTTTTTTTTTTGCACGTTATGCCCAAAACACACCCATTACTCATTAAGAGAATAGAGACAACCCTTTTAGACCATGCGCCGGGTGCGCCGACCATTCGGGCGATTCGGACACGTCCTAAGTGCACTTGCGCTGTGCGCTTTAGACCATGCGCTTAGATCATTAAAATAGGGCCCTAAATCCCTTAAGCGGTTACTGATAAAACTGCTAAACAGTTTTACTATATAACATTTAATATAGTATTAGTCCTGTGCAATGTAGGGGGAGGACTAAAACAACAAGTCTACCCACATAAACATGCAACATTGTTCACAACTTTTTAGTAGAATATAGGATATTGGATGGAAAATGCTATTTACTCACTATACTTACTTTAAAATAGTTTTAATGGAACAAGCTACTTATAGCTTTAGCTATAAATTACGGTAGTCATTTAGTCAATTAGTCATTTGAAAGACTTACACTCTACGTTGAGCTGCACCTGACCCTGTCGGCGTTTGATGTTAAGGCCGTTGTAAGGTGCGGTTTGGCAGCGGTACGCTCCCATCATGTCCCGCGACACATTGGTCAGGCGCAAGCGTCCATCGCGTGTTTCCACCACCCAATCCCCTGATGGCATGGGCAGGTCCTTGTTGGCACGAGACCAAAGAACGGGTGGGCGGGGCTTACCATCGACCAAACACACAAGATCTGCAGTGCCGCCCTCACTGACATTGACCACACCTCCTCCATATGGCACGGTCAGAACAGGGGGAACGACTGGAAAAGGAGAAGAGATTGTTACATTATTATATTAAATAATAGTTATGTACAAGAAAAATCAATGGACAACAAATAAATGGGGAAAAATTAGTTTTATGAGATACTCAGACTTTTCAATTAAAGGACAAAATGTTCTATATATATTTAGCTTCAGTGACCATTGATGTTCACAACTGATATTTATAAAAAAACAAAAAAAACATTTGCAACCTCTTGTGTCATCATTAAGCAGATAAAAATTATTTTTAATTATTCCATTTTATGACACCTCTTATAATCTATATATGGATATAAAATATAAAAATAGGCATTATAGTCTAGCAATATAGAGCATAAAAAAACTATATTCAAATGGACTGACTGACTGACTGATTGATTATAATGTTAATGTTACAGTTGTCTATCAGACATGAAAGAGATGAATAATGTGATGCAATAAAAAAACTCTATTACAAATAGAGAGAATCAACTACTTTTTTAGGTAGCTACTGTGTTAAATCTACTGGACCAACACCAAAACACAAAGGGAAAAAAATATACAAAATAATGATCGTACAGGGATGGACAGACTTCAAACAAAAGGAGAGAAAGATCATAAACACGAGAGATCAAGAGAGTGTCAGATGATGCGATTGATCATGTCAGGTACTGCAGTCAGAAACAGAGAAACTCCAGAGAAGGTCGAAACTTCAAGAACAAAAAAAAGAAGAGGAACTCAGAAAAAACAGCTTCCTGCTGAGATGAGAGAGAGCAGATCAGAGAGGACTCAAATGCATGAGGGCATCTGAATTTACTAGCATCCACCTAACAGAATGACCATTCCAACATTATCACGGTTTACCCATGAGGCATACAGACCCGTTTAACCTCTCTGATAGCGGTGGGGGAGGAACTCAATAAACATTGTGTTGTATAGTACAGTTATATATGTGAGAAAATATTTGTGCTACTGTAGTAGTTTCTTTCTGTCTTTGTTTATCAATGGCAAAAATAAATAGATAAACAAAAATGATGTAAAAGCCAGCACACTGCTTTATCTGCTCCCATAAAACTTTCCATAAAGCATTCCAACATTTCGACCACACGTTTATGGAAGCAGACAAAGCATTGTGCAGTTTATATATATATTTAATATAAAGATGGCAAAAGTGGTCAATATTTTTTGCAATTTTCAAAACATGTTAGGCTTGCTATCTGACCAGTATAGATAGATAGATAGATAGATAGACAGATAGATAGATAGATAGATAGATAGATAGATAGATAGATAGATAGATAGATAGATAGATAGATAGATAGATAGATAGATAGATAGATAGATAGATAGATAGATAGATAGATAGATAGATAGATAGATATTATATTTACTAAAAGCAGTACCTTTTTATACATTTTATATTTACAATATATTTTTCGCAATGTCCCAACATGCTGTTTCAATGGGAAATACACTGGTAAGAAAAAACACACTCATCAAACCATTTCATGGGGTCTTTCCAAACCTTTTAACAAGCAAACAACATCATCAGCAACTAGCAGAAGGCACCAGATCAAAGGGCCATTTCACAGTACAAGCACAACAAGTGAGTTCCTAAAGCTCTGAGGCCGTAATCTTTAGTATTACAATCACTCTCACCGCTGCTCTGTGTGATGTTCACGTCTACTCGCAGTTCAGCAACGCTGCTCCCGGGGAAGTTGGCCACGCAGCTGTAGGTGGCCTGATCTCTGAACTTCATGTCCACGATTTCCAGGCTGCTGGTACCAGGCGGCATGTCTGGGTCACTGCGCAGCACGATGAGACTGTCGGTGGGGATGATGAGAGCTCCGTTCTTGTACCAGGTGTAGTTCACCTTGTCCTGAGGCTGGGCGTCAACGTGACAGGAAAGTTTGAGGTCTCGGCCCATCTGGATGCTCTCGCTGTCTTTGTTGGAGTCCGGCGTGATCTGGAACGTTAAGTTCTTCATGGCTAACGGAGAGAGCGAAAAAAGATGACGTGAACAAAGTGAAAAAGAAGCATTTGGGTTATTATGACTACACCCAATCATAGAAATATGAATCTGCAAAGAGACTGAATGGAGTCTGTACACTGTAAAAAAAAATCTGTTAAATTTACGGTAAAAAAAAAAAAAACCTGGCAGCTGTGGTTGCCAGAATTTTACTGTAAAAAATGTAGCAACATTTTGGGTTTTACAGACTTATCTTAAATTTACAGTAAAAAAATATTTATTTCATTATCTGATATAATGTTAATTTACCTATCTATTAAAACTGGCAGCTGTGGTTGCCAGGATTTTACCGTAAAAAATACGGTAGCAACATTTTGGGTTTTACAGACTTATCTTAAATTTACAGTAAAAAAACGTATTTCATTATCTGATATAATATTATTATATCAGATTATTATTATATCAGACAATAATGTTAATTTACCTATCTATTGAAGCACTAATATCTGTTTTGTACCATTGTAATACACTGACATCCACCAATCACAGTGTTGATGGAGTCACATGATGAATCAAAGCTCATCACATACAGCGTTTTCACAAATTGAGAAAGTTAATACTAATATATAGAAGCTGCACAGTGTCATTCACACAAACACTAAACATCATCATGGTAAACACACACAAAATAAAAAAAATGAACAGTTTTTCACTGTAGCATTTTTACAGTCTTTTACCGTTATAATCATGATAATTTTTTATGGAAGCGCTTTAAAATTGATTAATTTCAGTTTAATCCATTAAAATTTGGACTTAGAACAGACCCAATGTTTGAGAATATTAATACAGCCCTGCTTTTCCAGTATCATATTTATGCGAAACCATCTCAGATATGCTTCACCACAAGAAGGAAAAGAGGGAAAAAAAGCGCAATTTGCATGATAAAAATAATGACTCTGTCATAAACTGCTTTTAAAGATGAAAATAATGAGCTCAAAGGCAGTATCACAAACCCAGCCAAGCCCCGTCCAAGTCTTACTGCTGTAATTTGTTAGTACTGAAGCACAATTTATAACCATAACAGCTTAGCCGCGTGTTTATGCTCTGACAGTATGAAAAACGACCCTGCAGGTGGAGACAGAAACTTCAGTGCCATATGTTCATTTTAACAGACGGGTGCCTTACCTGGATGATTGGCTGAGCTCACGCGTCTGCGGCACCTGCGTGTGTGTTTGACACAAAGCGAGCTCATTACCGCCAACAGACACGGATCCAGTGTGCAACCCGTGCATTCCGAAATAAGACCATTCTACTGCTAATTACCTCCATTCCTCTCAAATTAATTGGAGTAAATAAAAATGATTAAAGAGGCTAAGAATAGCTCTGGGCCCTGATGAACGGCAGGCGTTATGGCAGCCGTTCCTGAATCACCCTCACGGCTTGAGGAGTTTAACACAATCACACACTGCCAAGAGAGCTAATTACAGTTCAACCGCTAACTCACGCTCACGCCACATAAACACACGCTCCCACGCATACATATGAAGGAATCTAGCTCTGCAATTTTTCTGCTAAGCGTGAGACAGACGGGAAAGTCATAACTCGTTCAAATGCGTGTCAATCAAGCGGTCTGAGGAATATGTAAACTTAAATTGAATCTGATAGCTTGAGTTGTAACTAATATTTCAGCCGTTAAAAAGTGAGGTCATTACTGTGCCACCAAACAGAAGCACAGAAATAAAGACCAGGGCTGTGTGAGGTTCAGAACTGAAGAATTGGCGCGCACTCAGTTCATGAGTGTGAATCTGAATTGAATTGGCCACACCCACAAGAGGTTGAAATACAGTTTGAATTGGAATGACAGAAAGAAGAATTTACTGAATTGTAATTTAAAGAAATTCAGCTCAACAAGTGTTCTGCCACTATCCAAACTGAAATGCACATGTGTACAAACAAGCACACTTACATCTCACAAGGAGGCTGACGGTTCTTCTCGCAGGGTTTCCCACATTGTTGAAGGCTGTGCAGTTGTAGATGCCGGCATCAGCGGGATTGACGGACCAGAGAGTGAGGGATCCACCTCGGATCACGGACGGCTGAGGGATAGACCCAGGGTACCGAGACCATGTGACCGTAGGCGTGGGGAACCCAGCCGTTACCTCGCACGACAGCGTGACGTCTTGGCCTGGGTCCACCACGTACGTCTCGTTCACAGACAGCTTGAGAGCAGGGGGTGCTGGGAATGAAAGACAACAAACAGAAGAATGCATCATTCAAAGCTGGAGGGTTTCCTATTTATGACTAGATTAGTGAGTCTTGCATTTACAGAATAGAGCAGAACAAAATGAGCGCAGGTGGTCTTGCTTTAACATGTGAAGAGTGTCTCGACATGTCAAGAAGATCGATAATAACATCGATAATAACATTTCATGAAAAATCACCTCTTCACTGCTTCTGAGTAAAGACATAACAGCTATTCTTAGCATGACACATAACTCAAGTGCCATGACAGACTCTTTACAGATTCCCTGTTTTAAAGCCAAAGTGTCCTGTCAGCTGATTTAACCTCAGCAACTGCTGAGCATTTAAGAAAGGACCCCTCGGATTCTAGACATTTTCCTTAACTTTAACTCACCCATGATAATGTCACAACAAAAATGAAAAGGAGAAAAAATACCAATATATTATTTTAGGACAATAAAGATATATATTTTTTTAATTGTGATGTTATTACCATGACAATTAAACAGAAAAACACAAATATGCATTTACTTTCATTTATTAACACAGCCACATCTAAATTTCCTTAAGAGATATTTTAAGAAAATGTACGTAGATGTCATATCACATGATTGAACAAATTATCATTAAGCCAGAAATAAGTTTCACAGTCAGAATCACACATTCAAAATTACATTACCGCTGCTGTGATAATTATTAAAGTGCACATACTGTTCATAATACAACAGTCAAATACAAAAATGTCTATATTGTGTATGTTCATGTATATTGTTAAGAACATTTAAATTAATTAAACTTTATGAAATCCACTCTTCCGGTTGAATGTCAATTAATAAATCACCTTATGAGCTGAAATACAAGGTTCTGGCATGCAACTCTATATAGCGCAGGCTAATAGGTCCCTAACTCAAATGCAGGCAAAAACATCAGTGGGCACAGCTGATTGGTTCCTGCTGTATCATAGCCAATGAGTTTACTGCTTAACCTTCAAATACTGGTAGCATTTGCCTTCGCAGTGCAGCGCACTTTCAGAAACCCTCCACCTTCCCCAGCTCCACCTGTATAGATCTGATACGGGTCATTAATGTATGCTATATTGTACGGCAGCATGTCTTACTTGCTAACAACATTGTCAAATCCATTACCATCCCAAACACTCAGAGTTGTCTTGAACGTCTCGGTTACGTATGTAACCCTCGTTCCCTGAAGGAGGGAACGGAGACGTAGGTCGTGACCGACCAATAGGAATCTCGCTAGAGAGCCGATCTACTTCGAGTGAAACTAAACGAGCCAATACACATTGGCGTGCAATCATTTGCATCAGCTGCGCAGCCTCGCAGCGCGGGTATATAACGAGCAGCTGGTGATTGCACTGTAGTTTTTTGCTGAGGAGCCAAGCCGATAAGCTGGCTGCCCCGGCGGGCGGCAGCAGATGTGGCGACGGGACCTACGTCTCCGTTCCCTCCTTCAGGGAACGAGGGTTACATACGTAACCGAGACGTTCCCTATCAGTCGGTCACTACTACGTAGGTCGTGACCGACCAATAGGAATCCCTACCAAAGCGCCACAGCTGCTGCACCCCATCCAGCGCCCTGTGCAAGCCTCTACACCTTCTTGCCTGGAAGGACGATAGGAGGCGGCTTACACAGAGTGAACCTGTCACTGTTGTTCCGTGATAACCCATACAGTGATATTATTGGATAACACTGGGAAAGCGTGCCCGAACTGAAGGAAGGGAACGCTGCGGAAGCCACATTCTCAAGGAGTTAAGTGGAGATAACATATGGACTAACCCGAGGGTTGTACAGCATATGAGTAATGGGTGACTTAGCCCAAGGGAAAGACACGGGCTTCCGTTTAGGAGCAGCCGTGGAGAATATACACATATGGGATCCCCGTAGGGTCACACATATGGGACCCAGCCTATATCCGGTTCTCAAGGATTCAGCGGATACAGGCCTGGCACCGGACGCTCCGCCATGTCCGGCCCGAGGGTGTTTGGAGGACTCACAGGTTTTTCACACTGGAGAATAAGGGTGCACAGTAGGGTGCAGCAAGCCGACAGAGCCGGGCCTCTCAGTGCTTCTACCCGTCTAGGGTGAGAACACGGGAGGAGACCGGCTCTACACGTAGGCTATAGTATCTAGCGAACGTGTTAGGTGTCGCCCAGCCCGCAGCTCTACAGACATCTGTTAGCGAGGAGCCACGTGCCAGCGCCCAGGAGGATGCAACGCCTCTCGTAGAGTGTGCATGCAACCCGAGCGGGCAGGGCACGCCTTGAACTTGGTAAGCCAAGGCGATGGCATCCACTATCCAGTGGGCCATCCTCTGCTTGGAGACAGCCTTTCCCTTCTGCTGGCCTCCGTAACAGACAAAGAGCTGGTCTGAGGTCCTGACGCTTTGAGTTCTGTCCACGTACATACGCAGAGCGCGAACGGGACAGAGCAAAGCCAGGGCTGGGTCTGCCTCCTCCAGGGGCAGCGCTTGCAGGTTCACTACCTGGTCCCTGAAGGGAGTGGTAGGAACCTTGGGCACATAGCCAGGCCGGGGTCTCAGTACAACATGGTTGTCACCCGGCCCGAACTCTAGGCACGATTCGTCGACCGAAAATGCCTGCAGGTCCCCTACCCTCTTGACCGAAGCCAGTGCAACCAGCAGCAAAGTCTTCATGGAGAGAAGCTTCAAGTCTGCTGATTGCAACGGCTCAAAGGGAGCATCCTGAAGTGCTCGAAGCACCAGGGAAAGGTCCCAAGAGGGTATGGAGGGGGGTCGAGGAGGATTTAATCGTCTCGCCCCCCTAAGGAACCTGACGACCAGGTCGTGCCTTCCAACTGTTTTGCCATCTATGTGGTCGTAATAAGCTGAAATAGCAGCAGCATGTACTTTGAGGGTGGAGGGAGACAGCCTTCGCTCCAACCCTTGCTGCAAGAAGGAAAGCACGGACCCTATCGAACATCTTCGGGGGTCTTCTCGGCGAGAAGAGCACCACTCGACGAACAGGTTCCACTTCAGGGCGTACACACGTCTCGTGGACGGCGCCCTTGCAGAAGTGATGGTGTTAAGTACCTCTGGGGGTAAGTCACCTAGAACCTCCGCATCCCGTCCAGGGACCAGACATGGAGTTTCCAGAGGTCTGGACGCGGGTGCCACAGGGTGCCCCGTCTCTGAGTCAGAAGATCCTTCCTCAGAGGAATGGGCCAGGGAGGGACTGTCACGAGGAGCATGAGTTCCGGGAACCAAGTCCGGGTGGGCCAATAGGGAGCCACCAGAAGGACCTGCTCCTCGTCCTCCCTGACTTTGCACAAAGTCTGTGCAAGTAGGCTCACTGGGGGAAACGCATATTTGCGGGGGCCCCGGGGCCAGCTGTGTGCCAGTGCGTCCGTGCCGAGTGTTCCCTCGGTCAGGGAGTAAAACAGCTGGCAGTGGGTGGTTTCTGAGGAGGCAAACAGGTCTACCTGAGCCTCCCCGAACTCTCTCCAAATCAGCTGAACCGCCTGGGGGTGGAGTCGCCATTCTCCCGGGAGCACAGCTCGTGATAGCTCGTCGGCCACACGGTTGAGCACTCCGGGGACATACATGGCTCGAAGCGACCTCAGATGCTTCTGACTCCAGAGGAGGAGATGGCGGGCGAGTTGCGACATGCGACGGGAGCGTAGACCACCTTGTCGGTTGATGTACGCAACGGTCGCTGTGTTGTCCGTACGGACCAGCACGTCTCTGTCCTGTAGCGGCCTCTTTAGGCGGCTCAGAGCGAGATGTACTGCTAGCAACTCGAGGCAGTTAATATGCCAATGCAGTTGGGGAGCCGTCCACACCCCTGACACTGCATGCCCGTTGTACGTGGCGCCCCAGCCGGTGGCAGAGGCATCTGTGAATACCACAGCATGCCTGGACACCTGTTCCAAGGGCACTCCTGCCCGTAGGAACGAGGGATCTGACCACGGGCTGAAGGTCTGGCGGCACGCCGGTGTGATTGCCACCCGGTGAGTGCCGTGATGCCACGCCCATCTCGGGACTCGGCCGTGAAGCCAGTGCTGAAGCGGTCTCATATGAAGCAGCCCGAGCGGGGTTACCGCTGCTGCCGCTGCCATATGCCCCAGGAGCCTCTGAAAAAGTTTCAGTGGGACCGCCGTCCTGCCTTTGAACGTGTTCAAGCAGTTCAGCACCGACTGAGCGCGCTGCTCTGTGAGGCGCGCTGTCTGTGCGACCGAATCCAACTCCATACCAAGAAAAGAGATCCTCTGCACGGGGGCGAGTTTGCTCTTTTCCCAGTTGACCTGAAGGCCCAACTGGCTGAGGTGCCTGAGCACGAGGTCCCTGTGTTCGCATAACTGATCTCGAGAGTGTGCTAGTATGAGCCAGTCGTCGAGATAGTTGAGGAGGCGAACGCCCTGTTCTCTCATGGGAACAAGGGCCCCCTCCGTGACTTTCGTGAAGACACGGGGAGACAGGGACAGCCCGAAGGGCAGGACCTTGTACTGATATGCTCGACCCTCGAACGCAAAGCGCAGAAACGGCCTGTGTCGAGGAAGAATCGAGACATGAAAGTACGCGTCCTTCAGGTCGATCGCTGCAAACCAATCTTGGGGACGGATGCATCCGAAAATGCGTCTCTGCGTGAGCATTTTGAACGGTAGCTTGTGGAGGCTCCAATTCAAAACTCGCAGATCCAAGATCGGTCGTAACCCACCACCTTTCTTGGGTACAATGAAGTAGGGACTGTAGTGTCCTGACCTCATATCGGCTGGAGGGACCGGCTCTATCGCGTCCTTCGCCAGTAGGACTGCGATCTCCGCACGCAAGACATGGGCATCGGCTGCTCTCACTGTAGTGGAGTGGATGGCCCGAAACTTGGGGGGATGCCGGGCGAACTGAATCGCATAGCCGAGCCTGATGGTCCGAATGAGCCAGCGAGACGGACTGGGGAGCGCTAACCAGGCTCGCAGAGACCGTACAAGCGGGACCAAAGGGACCGTAGGCGTACCCGGAGTGGGGCAGCGAGGTGGAACACAGGGACGCGGCCCGGGAGGCTCTCTTGGGGAGGCGGTCCGTAGCGTGGTCTAAGTGTGCTGTGCAGCACTTACCTGGTTCCACGAGGCAGGAGGTGCAGGAGGAGGCTTGGTTGCGTTCTCGAACCACACACTGCGCTGCCCGCTGGCGACAGAAGAGGCGGATGAGGGTGGTGAGGATTTTCTCCTCCCACTACTCTCCAGACCCTCTTCAGACCCAGAGATAGAGGATCTGCTCTTTTTTTTTTTTTTTTTTTTTTGAGAATTTGGGAACCACTGTGACTCCAGTGGTGGAACAGAATTTTAACTCAAAAGATTAGTTTCCCAGCCCTCTACTGGGAGAGAGCAGCTCCATCCATCTCCGGGTCACCCGTCTCCAGTGATTGTTTCACCGACCACTTAAACAGTGGTTGAGACGGGTGGTGTCATCCTCCTGCAGCGGACACAGTAGAGCAGGCTGTGCCGGAGTTTTCTCTTTTTTGCAGGGGATGACACCCTTGGCGACGAGTAGACTGAGGGGCAGCCCACGAGGTACTCTGGTGGTACGTCAGGGGAACCGCTTCAGTCTGCTGCTGACTGTGGAGAACTGCTGGGCCAGTTCTCAACAGTGTCGCTGAAAAGGCCACCTTATGAGATGGAGCATCGAGAAAGCGTACTTTGACGAGCTCTCGCACCTCTACAAGGGCAGCCAGGGGGGTTTCTGGACCACCAAGGTGGACATCGTCTGATCGAGGGCCAGCACTGTGACTTGAACACGGTCAGTCGACAAGCGCAGCTCAACCCCGGCTCAGAACTACCCTCGTGCAATAAGAGTGCCTTGGCCTCGCATGCAGGGTAGAGGTGGCCTGCCAGAGGCACAACCACCCCACCATCGAGGGTAGTGAGAGAGGTGAAAACTTTATGCAGAATTTGGCACTTTTGGCGTTCCATATTTTTGGCACCAATATAGCTCCATACTGCTAAGTTTTCAATGCACGTCCGAGAAAGACCCGGGAAAGCATGGCTGTCCGCTCTGAATCTGATTCAGCATAAGCACACACACTATTACAGTGGGAACTTAACATCATCCTCATTTCCAGAACGAAACAGCCCCTCTCTCCGATGTAGCAATCGACATCTGCCCTCAGCTGGAGCCTTGAATGAAACGCTAGGTTCCTCCATCTTTTTTTTTTTTTTTTTTTAAGGACCAGCAATCTCATCCAGAAGCTGCACAGCTTGTGATGCGCTAGAGAGGGAGGGGCCCTAGGGGGTTGGTTCCCCGAAGGAGAAGCCCTCAGCTCTCAGGATCACCCAAGCTATTCTACTGAAGTAGACCTCTCCTGGTGGCCACCAGGGAGGGCGCTACAACGGAGAATAGACATGGGGACCGCGCACCTAGAGCGCCGAGCGAGCGCTGGGTTGCCGTGACAACCCGCGCTGCAGCCCGGCAGCTCGACGGCACACGACACGCTGGTGTCCCAGAGTGTCGAGCAGACCTGCAGCTGTGCTTTCACACACAAGCAGCGGCTGGCCAACAACAGTGGGGACTCAAGCTTTCCGGAGAAAGCAGAGTCAACCGGCGTGCCGACGTGGTCATGTTCCCGTGAAAACATGAACCACCCACGAACACAGTCTCACATGTTTCCCAGGCATGCGAGAGAGTGATCGTGGCCGTCAGTGAGGACAGGAAACGACCGCAACCAGAAACACACGGGTGGAATGTCATCTTTAGAAAGACGCAACTCACACCCATGTAAGCTCTTTCAGGTGAATGCTCTTCTTGGTACTGAAGCACGCAGGGGAACGGTCGCAGCGGACACAGACAGGAATGTGCAACCTGTCGTGCGCTGTCTCTCTTCACGGCGGTCTTACCAGCCGTAAGAACGGCTATTTAACGCTCTTGGCACACCGTTACCAGCTGTGAAAACAGCTTTTTTTTTTTTTTGCTTAGTAACACAAAAATAAAAGAGAAAATAAAGTCGACCCCGCTGCCGCGCTGTATCGCCCGCACCAGACACGAGAGATCTTCCTGAAGAGCTTGCTCGTTGTTTGATCACTCAATATTAGATAGATTAAACAGCATCGGTTGGCTCCGAAGCAAAAAGCTACAGTGCAATCACCAGCTGCTCGTTATATACCCGCGCTGCGAGGCTGCGCAGCTGATGCAAATGATTGCACGCCAATGTGTATTGGCTCGTTTAGTTTCACTCGAAGTAGATCGGCTCTCTAGCGAGATTCCTATTGGTCGGTCACGACCTACGTAGTAGTGACCGACTGATAGGGAACTTGAGTTTCTCAATGTATGGTCTACGCAAAGAAAGAATACAGTTTAATACATTACACTATAGACAGATGGCTGCAAAAAAAATCTCCATGTGCTTCTAACAGTGGCACAAAATCCCATCAATCCTGACGTGATCTGAATCTCTCAATCTGTTTTGCATTATGTAGAATGAGAAATGACATCAGGACATCAGGATTCAAACCTGCATACTCTGGTGTCAACCTCTCTTAAGCGTCACACTCACCACAGTCTCTGAATGACATCACTCCCATCTGTGTTCATTATCTCTACAGTCTAGAACTGTCATACTGTACCTGAACAAGACCAGACTGCTCTACTGCTGCATCACAAATTCATTAGTTAAAAATAAATGACTCAAATTAGAAAGCAGAAAACCTGCCAATGTGCTTTTCATCTACTTTAATAATTAATTGTCATTGGCAACATTTGAGCTCCGAATAAACTTGTAAAACATCCCAGATATAATGCCAGAAATTCTGATCCAATGTAAGTGTAATTAAAACTGATCCAAAAAAGTTTCATAAAATGTTATAAAAGAGCATCAGAAGTGATTCAAAAATGCCTTCATTGAGTGTTAAAAGATTATCGTGAAATAGATAAATTGATCCAAAACAAAGATAACCCTGCAACACACGTTTACACTAAATAAAATAATCATAATTTAGTTTACACTAAATAATCATCATCATCATCATCAAAAATGTCTACATGCTTGAAACATAATTTATAAACCAAATATGAATATATCTTGAATTTATATTTATTTTTTTAAATTCCAATTGGCAAAAAAAAAACTTTATATATCCATGTTTATATATAAATATCACAATTTTATATATATATGTATGTATATATATATATATATATATATATATATATATATATATATATATATATATATATATATATATATATATATATATATATATTAATATCACACGTATTATTGAGTATCTCCTCACACTGAAAAAAAACTGGTGTTGGATTTATTTTTAAAACTATTTTTACTCTAAAAATTGCTAATAAATTTCACAAATAATTACCAAGAATTGGCAAGTAACATGGAAATAATCATGAAATTTTGAAAAACTGAAATGGGATTTTCTTGTAAAACCTACTCCAATCATTTGTGTTTTTTACCACTTCGAAAAATATTTTTTACAGGGCAACTGTTCTTTTATACAACCAGAGATGATTAAAATATACTAACCCTCTAGAGAAAAAGAGATATTAATACAGTATGACTGAGACCTTGATTCAATCATCCAAGAGTGGTTTAAATGTTATGTTCCACACAAACGACAATCCATTCCAGGATAATCCCAAAAATAGGAGATTGTTCTAAAAGGGTGAATCTCACGTAACCAGTTTAGAACATTTCTGGGTTGTGCTTTACAGCAAAATCAAAAGTATATCAAAAGTAAATAAGTGGGAAAAAATGTGTCTAAGTTTATATGACAAAAAAACAGTTAATATAAAAAAGTGTTATGCACTTTAATTTAGGAAAGTAAGCAGACCTGACCCGAGGCTGGCCAGATCTCTTTATCTGATCTGCTAAAATCTCATGTCTCTATCGAGGGAATTGATCTGATGGTCTCCAGATTCAGGCTTCGGTACTGCCAACAGCTCTACAAGCTCTCCGCCACATACAAGAATCTCATTTGTTCTACAAATAACAGAGAGATCACAGGGACTGAAACAGAGACGGAGAAAGAGAGAGTCTGAGGAGGAAAGAATTTATGGCTTCAATTTCCCAGAGCGGTACGAAGGGGACGGCGCAGCATCAGTCCACTGTTGTCTCATGATAATGGGACTGATGTGTTTTACTGAGTTTACGCCGCTTTTACAAACTGCAGCACTCCTGTGCTCGACAAACAAATCAGAGAGACAAATGGATAGAGGGAATTTCAGTTAAAAGAAATGAAGGGTCAGAAATTAACTTGGGATAAGACGATAGGAAGTGAGATGACCATAGAACTGCAAGATGAGGATAAGACTTGTTTTGTTTTTTCTAAAGTTTTGTGGAATGAAGCTCAGAGAAAAAACTATATCCAAGATGGCGGATAGTTAATTATAAATAAACATTTAATTCAATGCGGAAAAGCATTGCTTATCTTCAGGAATCCGCCAATCACATGGCAGCAACTCAACGCATGTAAGCATGTAGACATGGTCAAGACGATCTGCTGAAGTTCAAACTGAGCATCAGAATGAGGAAGAAAGGTGATTTACGTGACTTTGAACACATCATGTTTGTTGGTGGCAGACGGGCTGGTCTGAGTATTTCAGAAACTGCTGATCTACTGGGATTTTCACACACAACCATCTCTAGAGTTTACAGAGAACGATCTGAAAAAGAGAAAGTATCCAGTGAGCGTCAGTTCTGTGGGTGAAAATGCCTGGTTGATGCCAGACTTCAGAGGAGAATGGCCAGACTGGTTTAGCTGATAGAAAGGCAACAGTAACTCAAATATACACTCGTTACAACCGAGGTCTGCAGAAGAGCATCTCTGAACGCTCAACACATCAAACCTTGAGAAAGAAGCAGAAAACACACCTGTGCCACTCCTGTCAGATAAGAGCAGGAAACTGAAGCTACATGGGGTCAACAAAACTGGACAAGAAGATTGGAAAAAATATTACGCAGTCTCGATTTCAGAAAGTAGGATCAGAATTTGGTATTAACAACATGATGGACCCAGCCTGCCTTGTATCAGCGGTTCAGGCGGCTGCTTGTGTAATGGTGTGGAGGATATGTTCTTGCCAAACTTTGGGCCACTTAGTACCAATAAGCATAATTTAAACACCACAGCCTACCTGAGGATTGTTGCTGAACATGTCCATCTCTTTATGACCACAGTGTGTATCTTCTGATGGCTACTTCCAGAAGGATAACACACCATGTCACAAAGCTCAAATCATCTCAAACTGGTTTCTGGAACATGACAATGAGTTCACTATTCACAAATGGCAGATTATTGCTGAAATTAAAGTATGAAAAAGTTATGGAAGTTTAAATTGATAGTAAATCAAATATACTGTACTTAATATTTTTTATTTTATATAAATATATATTTTACAAAATATGTTTTACTCTAAACTTACTATAAAATCAAAGCCATATATCTAAGCAAGATGGGTTCCAAATTTGAAGTTGATATCACAAAAATTGAAGTTCCCATGAGATTTTGTTTAAGCGTAATACCAAAAATAGCCACCGGATGACATACATTCCATTGAATTTAATTGTATGCATTCTGCCATAACAAACTAATACATTCCTGTCCAAATATCACTTCTGTCACAAAATATGGAACCTTGAGACTCAGACCTTTCTGAAAATATATACGTTTTGTAAAGATTAGAAAAGGTTTTGATAATAAATTATGAAAAATGACGACACCCAAAAGGGGAGGAGCCCGATAAAATAATTGAGTACAGTTTCTATGGTAACGCAACGCCCAATTTCAGATTTCTAATGATACCTAATTTAAATGTAACATTTACCATACCTAATTTATGATAACTACTGAAATATGTGATGTAAAAAAGGCGATAAAAAAGATAATATTGTAGTTTATATATTTTTTGAGGTGCACTCTTGTCATAAATTCATCTATTACTGTTCCTACATAATTTGTAACAAAAAAAACAGTGGTAAAAGTCTTAGACCTTTCCAACGATATATAGTTTGTCATGATTAGATTAGGATTTAATTGTAATATAGTGAAGTAAACGTAGGCGTCCCGCTAGCGGGATTGTAGCTTAAAAACGTAGAAGACTGGTAAACTCAGTAGAGATCTGCCTGGTAAGTCACATCTATTTTACACAGTGATATCTCAACATTCATATTAAATTCAATGTATTTTCAGTCTGCTTCTAAGAACGTTTTTCCTTCAAAATAAAAGATTATACTTCTTAACAGTTTAATTGACTCTGATTAATTACATTAGAATCAGATAAAGAATTAAATTTCACACATCATCCTCCAGCTGCTTTTTGTTCTGATTATTGGTTTTTAAAAAGCAGCAGTGGGTTTCCAGCCTTAAACTACAATAATAGGCCGGCGTATAAAAAAATAATTGAAATAATAGCACAGCAGTCTCAGTGAATGGCTGGAAGCACAGAAAGAAAGCCAAAAATGTGTAAAAATGTTTTGATTAAAATCTATATCCGTCTAAATGAAATGAGTAAGTATTATTTCACAGATGCAACTCAAAACAAAGCATAATATATTGTTGTACTCTGTGATATCTAGTACTTCTACTTAGTGCTTCAATACAAACTCAGAGTATCTTCAGATTTGATGCTGCTAACCTGACAAACTTTCCTTGAACTTATATCAATTCAGTAAACACAACTTTTCCACAGACAGACTGATCAAATAAATTTGCGCTCTTCATTGGATTTGGCATCCAAAAGCAATAAGTACTGATTATTTCAAAGGCATGACTCAGAAAACAACGTATATCAGTCACTGAGTTTATCCTAGAAAGTTTCTATTAAAGGATTTAGGCGTAATAAACGCGGCCAAACCTTCTCTTCTCGGAAAGCATTCTCTGTCTCTTCTGAAGGGTGTCACTTTCAGGATTGTTCATTCACTTTAGTGTCACATCTGTCAATCAAATGCGTCAATCACTGATGGCTTCACCGCGGAAAAAAAGAGAAGCAACGCAACAGCACGGCATATTAACGAGGCTATCGGAGCCGTGCTGCCGTGGCAACAGATGAAAAGTAATTAGTACTCAGCAATGTTAGACACGACAATAACATAATTAAAGCAATTTATCCTGTCTTATTTAATGATGCCTGTCTCAATTAGTGCTGTTAAATAAATCATAAATGCATGCCAATGAGCATACCGATATCATTTCTTTGTGTCTGCAAGTTTTTCTTTTAATCAAAGTCAGAAAAAAAGGATAATTTTGATTGTCATTATGTGGATTTGTCATTTAGTTTCTCCTTTGCATTTATTTACTACAGAAGATAGATATGTAAGTAAATAGATGCTCACTAAAGAGGTCATAATTTAATCATTCTCATGTCATTCCAAACCTGTGTGCTGTTATTTGTTTTTTGTTTTTACATTTATGTTTTTACTCTTTTCAATCAATAAAAAATGCAATAAAATAAAATAAAATAAAATAAAATAAAATAAAATAAAATAAAATAAAATAAAATAAAATAAAATAAAATAAAATAAAATAAAATAAAATAAAATATCCAAACTGCTTGTCTTCAGTAGGGATGCTGGATCCTTAAATAAAATAAAATTAACAAATAAACAAATAAATAAATATGTTTTTACTCTTTTCAATCAAGAGTAAAAATAAATAAATAAACTAAACTAAAAAAAATAAAAAATAAATAAAAAAATAAATAAATAGAAAATAATAAAATAAAATAAAATAAAATAAATAAATAAAATAAAATAAAACGTCCAAACTGCTTGTCTTCTGTAGGGATGCTGGATCCTTAAATAAAATTAAATAAACAAATAAATATGTTTTTACTCTTTTCAATCAAGAGTAAAAATAAATAAATAAATACAATCAAATAAAAAAAAAACTAAATAAAATAAAATAAAATGTCCACACTGCTTGTCGTCTGTAGGGATGCTGGATCCTTAAATAAAATAAAATAAACAAATAAATAAAAAGTTTAAGTCGCTAAGTATTTTATTAAGTCTTCCTATTAACACCAAATAACTTTGGGTTTTTGTCATTTTCAGAGTTTTGCAGTCGTGGTCACTTGAAACTGTCACTGTATGTAACATTCAGTATGTAAAACCATACATGCAAAAAGTTTGGAACGACATGAGGATGAGTAAATGATGACAGAGTTTTCATTTTGGGTGAACTTTCCCTTTAACAGGCAAAGAGGCAAATGTCCTCTCCCAAGGGGAAATGAGTGTGTGTACATCACACACACAGCCCATTCGTC
>NC_136889.1:5004993-5169993 GCF_949152265.1 Phoxinus phoxinus | reverse complement strand
TGTGTGTGTGTGTGTGTGTGTGTGTGTGTAGGGGAGCGTGTCACTGGAGCAACAAGTATAGAGCGATTGGACATCCGCTGTCTCTATTGCCGTGGGGACCAGGCTTGTGCAATTAAGCCCAGCCAATTACTGGCAGCTAATGGCTCAAAGAGACAGAGACAGAGATACATTAACACAGCTAACCAACGCTTAACCAACCCTTTATTAGACACATCCTAACAGGGAGACAATGACCCCTAAAGCACTAGCACATGTTAAGCGATGCACATTAACCCACACTGCATTAATTAACATATTTCCGACGCCAGAAATCCACCCCCGTAATTTGAGCTACAAACAAACCATTTGCGTTCAAACCCTCTAGACATGAACAAAGACAGCCTACGGAGATTACAAAAGCACTTCAGAGAAAACACACTGTAAAGCAAACTTGCAAAAGTGCCAGTCAGGGAACAGTGTGTATAAACTATAATTAACTGAGTGGAGGCATTTTAAATAAATGGACAAAACTGTCAACAAATAATGAGGATTCATTTAAATGGGACTGTTTTCAAAAAAGTTTGAGTCTTAAAAAAGCCAATAAAACTATACATCACATTACAGCAGTATGTGGTTTGGTCATAGACTGTAAAAAAAAAAATATGGACGTAGTGTCCGTGACGGCAACCGTAGTGTTTCTGAAGAGCATTTTTGAAGCCCAAAGTGGGCGGAGCCTGCAGTCGCCATCTTGGCAGCATGTCGCCGCGCATCTCTCCCGGATAACCAAAAATGGGCAAAGAAACGGGATTAGCTGAGGTGACGTGACGGCTAACAGACAGCAGACAAACGGCTAGTAGAGCCAATCCACCTGTCACTCAAGTGGCCACGCCCCTAATTATACAGAAATGTAAGGCTTAATATCATTTAAACGGATGAGTTATAAAAAAAAACTCATCCCCCTTACAGTTGTCATGAAGGGCAAAATTATCTGTTTAGACCAAAACCACTTTTTGTACCAGGCCGTAAAAAAAATTAAATGTTGCTGTAAAGTTGGGCATATTAACAGTTTTTATATAGTTTATTTATTTATTTATTTTTCGATATAGAAATGACAGAAATGTGTCCTTGAAGTGACCACTGTATGTACACTTCACTAACAGTCTTATAAAAAGGACCCTATAAAGAGACTTTCACTTGGATTTACCTTTACAAGTAGAAAGCAGTGCCCTTTAAATGTGCAAAAAGTGTGAATATATTTGCTATTTTTCCTCAATGGCTTCAAACATTGATTCAATCAGAAATGACTCAGACTTATTGATCTGGTATGAATAATCTAATCCAGTACAAATAACTATATAGTGGAATATACAGTTGCTGTGATGGAAAAAAAGCAGATTTATGGCTAAACATCAACCATCTGTCGCACAACTTGTCAAATTTGTCTAGTGTCAATACACCCATGAGCAGCGCTCAATAATGTGTGTTCATACAGGAGAATTCCGAGCATGACTGGCGTGAGGGAGGAGGATTTAGTATAGCGTCTTTAACAGGTCGAATAAACTCCAAATACAGCATTAGGATTACGATACAAAAATCAATCTACCTGATGCCACCTGTTCTGTCCGTGTGTGTCTGTGTGTGTGACCCACATGGGGTAAATCTAATCCTGGGCATCCATGGCATGAAGAGAGCAGAGAAAGTAATCACTCCAGCCCTCGACCAATCACAGAGAAAATAAACACACAACAACACAAGCACATACTGTCTGACTAGATGCGGATTATTAACTACTTCAAATCAAAAGCAACTCTATAACTCTCCATGTGGTGGACAGCACAGTCTCAGGCCATGTGTGTCTGTGTGTGTGTGTGTTGGAGCTAAATACAGAAGTGTATGCTCAGTCGAATATTTGTTTGTTATTATGTTACTGAGGTGTCTTAGGTGAATGTGTGAATTTTGCATAAGGATATTGTTTGGCATTGCGACATTACTTACATGCAGTGTAGGGAAAACAAGTTTTTTTGAGGTACAATCCAAGGCATTTCAACTTAAATTTACATTAAACTGACTTAAAAAATGAGTTGAATCTTGTATAACTTTTTTTTTTTGAAAATTGCTTAAAGGGGTCATGAACTGAGAATTAAAAATGTCCTTGATCTTTTGACAGTTAAGAGTTCATTCTACTATACAAATACCCTGTAAGTTTCGAAACTCAAAATTTCCTTTTTATGCCAAAAACTTTTGTAATTTAAACCAAGGCCCGAAAACGACACAACAAAGCACAACAAAGCTCTTACTGTATTTACATCGTGTTTGCATTGTTATTTGGTGAAAGCATTCGTGAGAGTGCAGAAATTATGTTGCAATGATGTGATCACTTCATTCACGCGATCAACAGACTGTCTGTCATCTGCTCATCACTGCAACCTTTCATGTGATGGAATAGATCCAACTATAATGCTTTAATCAACACTTTTCACAATGCGTAAATCTCGATAGCTGTAAACTTAGTAAATGTATTCGAGAGATTTCCACATGTAATACTGGCTATTTCATATGCAAACATGTCAGCCAATCACAGCAGTGGGCGTTTACTCTGAAGTCTCACAGCAGACACGCCCCTTCAAACTGAGCGTTCAAATCAGAGGCTAAAATCAGACTTGGAAAAATGCCTTTCATTTCTAAATTTTGACCATTTTTGATGTAAAAATCATACTAATTTTATAAGTGAACACCTGGAAACATTATAAAATAATGAAATAATCCAGTTCATGAACCATTTAACTTGTTTTTATGAGTTAACGCAATGTAAAAACATATGTTTTTATAATGATCATAACATTTTAGAAATGATATGATCATTAAGTTATGACAACATTGCTTTAACTCATCAAAATAAGTTAAGCAATTTTCAATAAAAAAAAAAAACGTTATATCAGATTCAACTAATTTTTAGGTCGGTTTCATGTAATTTGACTTGAAATGACTTAAACCTCCATACTTAAAAATGTAAAGCAGCAACTTTTTTCCACTGTGCATTAACTCTATGATCTTTTGCAAAATAATAACATTTTCAATATGTTTATATTACAATTACTAATAAAATGTTTTATAAAAAATTAAAGACATATATAAAGAAATGAAAGAGAATATATATTTCTATTTGATATATATCAATATATAAAATAGAACATTTTCTTTAATTTTTTTGCATTAAAGTACAGAACTTTCATTTCAATATGCTTAATAATAATGGAAATAATGTCAAAATGACATTTTGTGAGTCACGGTGAATGGCAATGTGATGTGGCTTGAGAAAGTGACGCAATATTAGCGTGAGTGATTTCACCATTTGTCTCTATTCATATATAGGGATATAATAATATTAATAAAAAATGTATGCATGCAAATCCATGGCTGAAACGCTCTTCATTCTGAGTGAGTCTGATTCATCTGATAATAGTTCATCTTATTCATGATGCTTTATGCACTGCTGCAACTCTTCCCCCTCCAGAATGTTCATTTTAAGTAGCAAGAAAATGAATTCCTTGTCGAAAACAGATTGACATCTTATTTTTACCGGCTTCTAGTGTACCAGTAGCACAGCGACCCGGAGTCGTCCAGCAATACAATCACCAAAAGGACTTTAGCATGACGCCTGGAAATGCTGTATGGCCGCTCCTTATTCCTTCACTTTCTTTTCTTTGTTCTGTTCTTTTCTTTGACACACTCCTAAGGCGTTTAAACTGACAGGTCATCATAGCCCAGTGTAGTGGAATTCAGCCAAGAGGAAAATATAAAAACGGTAAAAGAGCAAAGAGAGAAAAACGTTCCACCAGGTTCACTCTTTTCTCTGAATAATGACAATCTCTCTATCTCTCTCTCTTCTAGATCTTCAACAGCTCTCTCAATCCCAGCCATACAATTATCCAATTAAAGGCTTCTATTGAGCGTGAGTGTGATGGGATTGAGTTATTTTAGCTGGTTCCCCTTGAACGATCGCACAGATGGTGCCTGTATGTCTATATGAACTATGAAATATAATTAAACACAAAATACAGACGTTTTAACAAAAGTGTGCGCAGTTTTTTTCCCTGATATGCACACACATAAGGTTGAAATCCCAGGTTTTTACGTTTCAGTAAGTTATAAAATTGATTAAATTTCCTTTGATTTGAATGAAAATGGCATGTGATACACTCTTTATACTAGAGACCAAGTACACACAGGCTCTGTTTGAGTTTCCTCAGTTTTCTATTAAAGCAACAAGCCAGATGAAGCTGTGGTTTACAGTGGTTTTGCCACAGCATTAATTAATCATAACACAGAATCCCATTACTTGCACTATTTGCAAACATTCAGTACGTACGGAATAATGATGGTCTATTTGCCAAAATGTGGAGTATACAACAGAGGGTTGTGTGTAGACTTCTGTATCCCACAATGCAACATGCTTGATTTGACTTTCTATTTGCAGTGTGATGAACGAACTGGAAGAAATCTCAGCGGTTTTGAACATCACATTAAATAACAAGCTGAATCTTTATACAACTAGTCTAGGAATGCTAAAACTGAACGATGACAGACTACAGTTCAAAAGTTTGGGGTCTGTAATAATTTTTTTATTATTATTATTATTCATTAAAGTTTCCTATGCTTACTCAATAGTATATAACAAAATATATTGAATATAAAATGTGATTTATTCCTGTGATCAAAGCTGAATTTACAGCATCATAACTCCAGTCTTCAGTGTCACATGATCCTTCAGAAATCATTCTAATATGCTGATTTGCTGCTCATGAAACATTTCTGATCATTAGCAATGTTAAAACCCATTGTGCTGCTTAATAGTTTTTTTGTAAATCGTGATATAATTTTTTTCTTTGACGAATAGAAAGTTAAAAAAACTGTATTTATTTGAAAAAGAATATTTTTGTAACATTATAAATGTCTTTATACTGTCACTTTTTAACCCTTTAAGCGGCACCCCCCTTTTTTTTAATAGACATGAAAATGCACATTCCGAACTTAAATGTTTGTAATTCAAAAATGCTTTGGAATATAGACATAAGATTGGTCTTTTTTTAAAGAAGACATTTGTCAGATTTTTGTAGAAGTGAAATAAATTAAGAAAGTGAAACAGAAAAAAAGTTATAGAAGTTTGAGTTTATGAAAATGTACAACGTAAAAATGATTCATATTTTATATAAAATATATTTTTTCAAAACCTGGGTGACTCTAAAACTGCAAAAAAAAATCAAAGCCAAAAATCTGAACAAGTTGTGTTTCAAATTTTAGGTTGATATCTCAAAAAATTTGCTTTCAGTAAGATTTTGTTTGGGCGCAGTACCAAACTTTTTCACTAGATGACAACCAGACTCCATTACTGCCCATATAAGGGCGCCCCCATTTCCATATGTGGTTTTTCTTTATATTTAAAACATTTTCAGACCTTTTTTTCTAAAATAATTGAATGGATGCTATCTTTTGAACTCTTGGCATGAAAACAAACTGAGGTTTCTACCATTCTTTCATGATTTTATAATGTTCATCACTATTTCAAAATAAAGGTCTGAAAACGCCTTAAGAGTATGAAAATATTCTTGTTGCAAATTGATAAATTGATACGGCTCCTCTGTCATTTATTTTGAAAATCAGTCACCAATTATGAAAACTAGAGATTGTAAGTTTTCAAAATATATATAGTTTGTCAAGATTAGTTTAGGTTTAGTATAGGATACTATTTGAAATATGTAATGACTTTGGGCCCACTGGTGGGCCGGGGACACTTAAGGGGTTTTAATGCGTCCTTGCTAAATAAAAGTAATAAATTCTGCTAAAAAGAAAAATCTTGAAACTCCAAACTTTTTAGCTGTACAGTATAAAAGCATAAAACTGTATAAAAAAATATTTTTTAAAAGGTCAAAGGTAATCAGCAATGATGGTTTAGATACAACTTCACACCCTAAAGGGTTAAAAAAGGCTCTTAAAGACGCAGTGTAGCGGACAGGAGCATCAGAGGGTTAAAGGAGGTCTTTCTCTCTGAGTTGAGCTCTTGACCTTCACACAAGCGGACGGTGACCAGCTAGGTTTGGAGTTACGCGTCACGATCGACCCGTAATTTAAAACAATCCTCGACTCAGACGCAGTCTCCTTCACGCTACCCTCCAAAGAGACTAACTTCTCAAACTTCAGCGAAAGAATCCTACGCGTGTTTCTCCTGCTCTCTCCAATTTCATCTTGCCCCCTTCCTGCTCGTCAGTTCAGAGGAAAGAAAATGAAAATCAACAGAAAAACAAATCAGTGTTTTGTTCTTTCGGCAGCGAGCTGCGTGTTCGCGAGCCGCGCACTCCTGCCACGCGGAAAACAAATTCCAATTTGCAGCAGTGTGTTGTTTCTCCACAGGCCAGGACACCGATGGGGCGACGCAGTGTGTGTGTGTGTGTGTGTGTGTGTGTGTGTGTGTGTGTGTGTGTGTGTGTGTGTGTGTGTGTGTGTGTCAGACTATTGTCACTCCAGACTCACTCATCTCTATTGACTCTTTCACAGCTGCCTTTCCAGTGGAGAGAGCAGAAAGAGGAGAATCACCAGTCTTTCAAACTCATCACAAGAGAGAGAGAGAACGAGAAACGAGGGAAATAAAGACACACACACTGAGAGGAGGGAACTTTCGGGCTACTTTTAGATTTTCTCGGGATGCTTTGAACTCATTTCTCGAGCATGAATTCTTAATGCTGCTAATTTGAACACGAACAAACATGTTTTTTACATGACTAATTCATAAAGGGTTTCTCTGGGTATTGTAGTTGCGTTTTTGTGTTGTTCTAGCAGAGATTCCTCTTTCATTTGCCAGTCACAGGCGTATTTCTGCTTCTGCGCTCGATTCGATTCATTATGGATTACACAAACAATTTTTGACGATGAAGAAAATGTTATTTAACAAGGAAGGAGCTTTCATAAGCCTTCAGAGAGAAATATTATCTCCTGACGTTACTGAGACCTTTTGAAAGCATGTAAAAAAAAAACATCTTATACTACTGTTCACATTTCTTTTATAAAATAATACTTTAAACCAAAAAGGATGCATTAAATTGGTCAAAGGTGAAAAGGAACACAAAAAAACACTTCAAATAAATGTTGTTCTTCTCTTTCTATTGTAGTAGAATTAAAATGTATCAGTTTACAAACATTGGTAATATTCGGAAATGTTTCTTGAGCAGAAAATCAGCATATTATAATGATTTCTGATGGATCATGTTAGACAAAAAATGCAGCTTTGCCATTACATTTGAAAATATACACTAATTGTAAAAACTGTTATTTTAAAGTGTAGTCATATTTCACAATATTCCTGTTTTGATGCATATATTAATCAAATAAATGCAGCCTTAAGAAAAAAAAGACCCTTTTGAACGTTATCTCAGTAAATATCAAGTACAATTATACACATCTTTTCATGAATAGTTTTGTTTTACAATTAAAAATATTTTTTTTGTTCATTATTTTTTTTCCTCTTATCAGAATCAACTAACAACAAGTTCCAGTTGTGACAAACATGCCCCATTATTGGAGTATAATAACATAAACCATATACAATAAATCAACCAAAATCAATATTCAATATAGAAAGCCTATAGTTCAGTCTTCCCTTTATGTTTTTTGTATTATTATTATTATTATTTAGCCCTATATATTAAAATGTTTTATTTAGCATCTTTTCCCAATTTTAATTCAAAGAAAATGTCAGGGAGAAGAGGGAGAATTAGATCACGATATGTAGTGAACGCACATCCCCCAAATATGCAGAACCGGATTTCACCAAGTACATGTTCCTGGATCAACATTCCAATCAACCAATCAGATTTGAGGGACAAGTTTGCAGTTTATGTCAAGTTTAGGTTTACAACCAGGGTTAGGTGCTTCTACATCAGTGTTATTCATTCCCTCTGATTTTAGGGATAACTTTTGGGTAGGGTTGGGTTTATGGGCAGGGATCGGGATTGGGTTAGGACTAAATTTTCAGGCAGGAATGTTGTTCCTGGATCAACAAAATATGTTGACCAAGGAACACATCTAACTCTGCAAAATCAGGACACACTCCGCCATATGGGCACCAGAGCTCAGTGTGTGCCAACCGCTGGCCACAGCTCTGACAAAAAAAACATGCCGTCAGTTGGCTGATTTCTCAGTACAGGACAGCATAATGATAGTGACGCCTGCTTCAAAACAAGAGACAGACCTGAGACACACACCAGTGCAGAGACCAACATGATCAAAGACACACGGGACTGTTCCTGTGTTGTTCAGAGCGCTGACAGAGAGTGAACGAGAGAACGCAGAAGAGAAAGGGATAACATTTTGAAGATGTAATCAAAGAAAGGTATTAAATCTAACAGGTCAACACATAACCAAGAGGAAAAGAAGCGTTTGAGAGTTCCTCCTAGTTTCCCTAACAGCAAAAAGAAACTCCATTTGCAAGGTATTTTATTCCTGTAAAAAAATTAGCAAAATAAAACGAAAGCAGGACTTAGAAAATCAAGAGCACAAATGCGTGTGTGTGAGTGTTTGAGGACGGATGAGAACTCACTGGTGCTGTTGGTAAGGCGAAAGGTGACCGAGCTGTCTGGGATATCACACACGTTCCGTACGGACACCTGACACGTGTAATTAGCAAAGTCCTGTGGGCGGAGGTTTTTCAGCTTCAGAACCTTCGTCTCACCCTGCAAACACACATGGACATTCACATGGTAAGCATATATCAAACTTCATTTCTTCTGTTAGAGAGCGTGCATTTAAACATAATGAAAACAGACAAAATGTGCTGGTCATCCTCTGGAAACAGTGCCATTTGTGCTGTTATCCTTTTCTTTTTATATCATTTTAATACAGAATTTCACTGTTGAAATTCATATTTCAAATATGAAATCATGTTTTCCAACCTGGGCCTTCACAGCACAAGTGTAAACAATGAGATACTGCTAAAGATTGCAATGCAAAGTGGCTGACTTTAACTTTGAAAGACTTTGATGATGTAATTTCTTTAAATATAATGTCAGAAAGATCAAATTATTACATTTACATTACATCAAGCATCAAAAAAATGCATACGCAGTAATAGCATGATATTTTAATTTGAAAAAATGCAAAAAAAAAGTTTTTATACTATATTACCCATAGAAATAAAATGGGGATGAATTGGAACTGGCAAATGTTCTGATATTCCAAAAACAAACATTGCAAATGTTCTTTTTCATTGCGCTCTAGAAAAGGTTAAATCCTAGGTAAAGTATCCGGTTACATTGTATCCACGTTATCCATATTATGACAGTGGTAATTCATCTGGACACAAATGGGATACAAAAGGTGCAGTTTCGTTTCCTGAGAATGACCCTTGTACTTCTATGCAAAGTCAGAGGCTTTGTGTGCGTGATAAAGAGAGAATTAATTCAGGAAATTTAAATTTCTCTAATTCTTTTGACTGAGTCCATCAGGAGAATGAATAAACCTCATTATTAATAGCAAAGCCATCAATCTCCATCCATCCCACCTCACTCAAACAGCTCTTTAATAATAAGTGCTCAGATTATGAATTCATCACTGATGGATTGCTGATTTATTGAGTACGTTTCTCAGTGATTGAGAGGGTCTCCTACGCTATCCTTATCCGCTGTTCAAATGATTATTAACTCGAATTAAACTATTTTTGTTTGAAGAAATATAAGACAAAGAAATGTCACATATTGTCCAGCTGTATGTGGGAGTGAGGTTATTTTGAGGACAAAATTGTTTCCAAACACTCACGGATGTCCTTAATTTATATTTAAAAAAAAAAAAAAAAAAATATATATATATATATATATATATATATATATATATATATATATATATATATATATATATATATATTAAAAGTAAATAAAATAAATAAAATAAAATAAATAAAATAATAAAAAATAATCAAAATAAAAAATAATAATAAATTAAATTAAATTAAATTAACATTATTCTATTGGTAAAAAGAGCCCACCGTCCCCACAATGAAAATAAAAATAATACAAATAAAGTCTTAAAGGGATAGTTCACTTTGAAATTACATTTTGGTATGTTTTAGCTTAGGTCTAGGTCAAACCGTTTTTAGGTCAAACCGTTCTTGTCTGTCAGTCATATAATGCAGGTATATAGGCACTGTCTCCAAAATCATGCAGTGATGTCTCTAATAGCATGCAGAGAAAAGTCCAAATTAAAAAATTCCCTATCGTAAGTGCACATTGATGGCCTAAGACACGAAACAAGCGGTTTGTGTGATAAAACGAACAGTATTTATATAGTTTTTATCTCTTTTACACAACCACGTACAAGTGATCTGTTTACTTAGTCTGCGCAAGCGCCGTAGAGCGCCGGAATGCTCCGGAAGTGGTCTCCCGGACGAGTTCGCGCGAGTTTACGTAAATGTATTTTTTTACATCGGTTTAAACATCCCGGATAAGCGCAAACTAGTACAATTTCTATTAGCCGTCCTACCAACAATCTCTGATCTGTGCATAGGTTCTGGTGTAAACAATGAGTGACGTACACGCGCGGCGCGAGAGATCACTTCCGGAGCCTTACGGCGCCGTAAGGATAAAATATCCTTAGCTCACTATAAAACAATAGAAATGATGTAAAAAAAACGTGTGTGTTGTACCTGTGTGTACAGAGGCTCGTAGATGTCGACGCCATTGTCTTTGCTCTGTTCGATCGGTTTATTTCCCCGTTTCCAGATAAAGCGGGCGGGGGGGTTGGAGTTTACCGTACAGCGTAAAAACACTGTTTTCTCCTGATAGTAGTTCCCTCGTACATCACCCACCGTCTGGTGCACCGTGAGCACAGGCTTATCCAGATCTGAAGCACAGAAAGACAATTCACTTACATTGGGAAACCGTAATCTCTTTAATGGAGTAATCTGAAAGGCAAATGCACCCTGAACCTGTAATTATCAATGTCTTGATCTTGTGGTCTCAGACAAGACCACTATTTCCACTGTACTTAAGGTGGCAATTACCTCAACCACAGGTCAGCACACCTCACCATTACACAGATTTCATCAGTTTCAATGGATCTCAATGGCTGGATGGCCATTTTATAAAGATTCTCGTTGTTTGAATGAATGATGCAATAAATGTTCTCTAATGAACTTCATTAAAATGTTTTTTTTTTTGGACTGACAGGTTTTGGTTCTTGTAAGAAAGACTGTGGCTTCAGAAGATGGCTTTATGTAGAGCATGCATGGCAGTTGAACTACTTTAAGTGATTTCTTAGCAAATTTTGGACTTTGATACTAAATATCACCATTTCTTTTCATTGTATCAGAAACTCTAGCATCTCCTTGTGTTTCGCAAGAAAAATGGAAATATGAGGATTACTAAATTATAACAAAATGTTCATTTCTGGATGAATGATAATGAACACACATAGGCATGTCCAAACCAGACACACACACACACACATAAACACACAACTCACGCAGAGAACAGTATCACATACGGAGGTACGAGAGGTGAAGGTTGAATCAATGTGACTGTGTAACACACTCTGACCTCTGACCTCTCCCTGCTCAGTGATTCCCCCTGAATAAAACACTTGCACACACACAGTCGCGAGCACACATAAATGGTTTATTGTAGCTTCTGAAAGAAATCTAAGCTCAACACCTGAGTAAATTCAATGGCAATAAGAAGTCTTAAATGAAAACATCACATCTGTCAGCGAGACAGAATGACTGGGAAACGTGCTGATCCGTAGGGAATTCCACGGAGATTAATCCGGTGAGCGCACTAACCCGCATCACAATGACCATGTCGAATTATCACTCAATTCTATTAGACGGTCCGGAGCTAATCTGATGACCACAGGCCAGAGGAGAAAATCACGAATGACACACTGACCCCAACCCAATATACCAATGAGCGGAACCATTGATTTCTGTGTGTGTGTGTGTGTGTGTGTGTGTGTGTGTGTGTGTGTGTGTGTGTGTAGGTGTGGACATAGATCTATGGAAGCAGATTGCGCATGTATGTTTCACAAAGCTCTGCATCTAGTATGTACAACTACTGTTCAAATGTTTGGGATCAGTAAGTAGTGTTTTTTTGTGGGGGTTTTTATATACTTTTATTGTATTCATTTGATCAAATTTTATCAATTGAACTTGAATTAAATATTCTATATTACAGTTTCCACAAAAATATTAAGGACTGTTTTTAATAAATATTTTATATATATTATACATTATACATATTATAATGATTTCTGAAAGATCATGTGACACTGAAGACTGGAGTAAAGATGCTGAAAATTGAGCTTTGATTTCTGTTTTAATGTATTTGTGATCAAATAAATGCAGCCTTGGCGAGACTTCTTTCACAAACATTAAAAAGTTTGAACAGTAGTTGTATGTACATTATATTTTGAATGATTTATAAAATGAATATTCATGAATATTGCAATGATTTGAATGTGCTTTTTGTATGGCCATTAAGCTTCAAGTGTGTGTCATTAGATTGTCATTAGAGTTTAGTTCACCCAATAATTTAAAAACTGCATAATTTACTCGCCTTCATGTCCTTTCAAACCTGTATGAACCGAGTTCGATTCAAAACTCTGATTTAAACATTTTTTAATTATTTTATCTGTAAATTCTCCAGGAAAAAGTTTCAGGCATTATTCAAAAATTACAATTATTTTGGGATTAATTAATATGAAATGTTTACTATTTTAATCTGAATGACTATGGATGTCACACATTTGGCACACATGTGAGCTATTTCAAATACAAATACATCGAGATACATACAGAAAATCACCAGAAGGCTGATACCCTACAGCCCAAACTCTAACCCTCCAACACCAACACACACCCTTCTGTATTCAGAAGAGCACAAACAGAGGCAGGCGTTGCGTTTGATCCCACCAGCATCTCGTGAATTATTTAGCACTCTTCATATTGCCTGAAATGAAGCATCACATGAGTTTGAGCAGCGTTTGGATATAATGAGCACATATGAATGGCACAGAATACACTGCAAGCCTGCAAATATATCTTTTTTTACAGGTTTCCCTTTCATTTTTCTTTTTAAATCACTAAAAAATCAGTGTCAACATTGCTGTTCTCACACACCAGCGTCTACATGGACAGAGTCAGCTCTCATGCGTGTCCTTTCCTCTAATGCATGCTTTTGCATAGTAACATTATGCTAGGATTGCAGAATTATTTGCATAATGTGCGAGAGTACAGCACAAAACCTGTGATCTTATAAACATGAGCTTTCTCTCCACCTGGTTGGACTGAGGGCACGGACCCACAATGCACCTGTTCTCTACCCACAGGAACATCTCTGTATCTCCTTCATAAATCAGCTCACTCCCGATGAATATGTGTGAGGACAGATATAGAGTAAGTGAACGACTCGGTGTCAATGATGCAAAATATTCACAATTCACAGGTACACACAATCTAGATCATTTGATTTCTTTAAAATCTTCAGCCAACAAAAGAATCCACTTTTGTGGCTGATGTAAATAATATAGTAAAGCCCGAGGCAGCCGACTCTCTGATTTCCCCTGTCGATATTAGATGATCTACCGTATCTACCAGCTGATATCCACAGGGGTTACTCTACAGGTCGCAAAGGTGAGGGTCAGAGGTCAATGTTCATATAAGTGAGTCAATATTCTCTTCACTTAACTTGGTGTACAATTTAATGGGTGAATCCTGTCGGGAACAGGTCATATTTCACCCCTTAAAAAGGAAAGAAATACGACATAATATTTTTCTGAAGAAAACGAATGCTATTTCTGGACCATTAATATTGTGACATAATAGTCATGACATTTACGCACAATTTAGCCCGAAATTCTCATTACTGCAATGACTCTGTATGTTTTACTTTTGAGTTTCTACTGTATGTAATTCCCATTATTCTCTCAATGGTGCTTCTCATTAGATCCTCATTACTGTAACAGAGTCATTTGTTAACAATAGCAAACAATGCAGTAAAAGAAAAAAATATATAATGATGAAAGTGATTTATATGTAAACATATGTTATATATAATAAATAAATAAAAATTGTACAGTAATGATAACTTTTTTACATTACTGTAATGGGGGTTAATTTAGCTTAATTTGCATTTTAGAAACAGATATTATATAAAAAAATTATATAAAAGCAGAAAAAAATAAAGCAGCTCTTGCAATGAAGGTGGAAGTCGTGATGAAAGTCGTAAAGTCGTAATGAAATGGAAATTGCAGAAGCTTTTTTTTATATTATGATGTACATCCGAGTGAATGCATTTTCAGAAAAGAAAAGAAATGTAGGACGGGAACTTGGTTCAGTCCACTGGTTGCTGATTGAATGGAGGTAAATCTGAATGTGAGTTTGCAGTCAAATGTAAGAAGGGGGCGGTGTTTAAACAGACGACATGATTAGAGAAGTCCTACATACATCACCAGAGAACATTTTGATTAAGAATTACAAGGTAAAAAGTGAAAGAAAGAAAAAATGAAACACACAGATAAATTGTTGACAATAAGATCATTATCATGCATTTAGAAAATATATAGTGTGTATTTTCACTTCATGTCAACTATTTTCAGACTTTTTGTTCTGACTTGAAATTTTAATAGTAAAGATCTTGCCAAGTGAGAAATTTCAGTCTGTGCATTAGTGGAGTCTGTTTGCTCTCTGATTAATCTCATTGGTTTTTAGGAGAAATGACAAGATATTAAAGAGATCTCATTTGAGATTTTTCTTTAACGACTACAGGAGGCTCCAATTAAATTGTGCAGAGATCAGCGGTTGCGGGCGTTTTTTTAATAAACACCTTCGGAATGGGAAAGCAGATCAGGGACGGACTCTCAGTACTGATCCCAAACCTCCAGACTCTTAACACACCTGCAGCCTCCTCTTCCTCATATCGGCTAATTACACTCGGCCCTTCCTCGCCCCTGCCCCGCAGCAGGAGATGAGATATTTAGTCAACCCCACTGGCTCAGCACCAAGAACCTTCCGAGTGCTTTGAACTAGGGTGCAGTTTTAATTAAAAACCCCAGGCAAAGCTCTGAGAGCAGAACCCCGCTGGGTGAGGGGGTCACTAACCACCCGAGCACTTCCCGGGTCGCCACCTCCTAACGGGATCACCATTCCAGAGGAGAGACACCGAGGGACGCCGCACTCTCTGGATATACAAAAAGAGACTCTCTATAATTGCCCGTGTTCTGACTGTTCTGATAATTGCCCTAGATTTTCTTGGGACGATGGCACACATAAACACAAACTACACATGCACACACTCATAGCTGATGGCTACAGATGGTGTTGTACAGAGATGCTGTTTTTTAATTGGCCTCCCAGAGTAATGGCTGCTGTTAGAAGGGTGTGTTTTTTTTTTTTTTTTTGCTCTGGCAAGATTTTAGTAACCATGCCATTTGTCTTACCAAACGTGCTATTGACCTGTCTGGGAATATTTAGGCACCCAATAACATATCCACAAATCCAGCTCTTATTAATTACCATCAGCAGCAAGGGCCAATGACACCGGATGTCACTGTACGTAAAGCATGCAAACTGCATTCCATTACCGCCAGAAACATCCGGAACAGCAGCGGTATAAAATGTTAGCTCATTAAATAAGTCTGAGAGGAGGATTGGACATTTCGCTTGTGGTTTGGGATCCAAACTTTCTGACTCACCATAAAGTTTCCTAAGCATCAATATTACTCTTGCTCATACTCAGAGTTAGAGATTTGAACAAATCCATAACACCATTACACACTCATAAAAAAAACCTCCAATATATACTTTATAGAACCTTAGTTCTTGGCTAAATTTGAACAACGATTTATGCAACAACAACAAAAAAATCTATTTAAGCTTACAGACATGCACTCCTTAAGACTTTTAAATCTCTTTTTAGTTTTAATATCTTTAATTCTATATTTCTTTAGGTTACAAAATAACCCCTCACAAATTTCGGTGAACGTATCTGCCACAAATACTTTGTCACTCAGTCTATATTTTTGGAGACTTAATGGAGTCCTGGAAAAGAAAAGAAAACATCTACACTGTAAAAAAATATATTTTTAATTAACTTTTAAATAAAGATTATTGGAATACGTTTTACAAGAAAACACTATTTTAGTTTTTCTTCTTCAAAATTCCATGTGTCACTTAGAGCCTACAGAGTGACCTTTACAAAAATAAAAAATTTACAGACTTAAGCATGCACGCGTGTTAAAATGTACAGTGTTAAAATGTATAGTATAACCTATTTCCTTTGTGTATCACTGCCATATGAAGAAAACAAGAGAATGGATGAGCATGAATTAACAGAGATCCATTTGCTCAATGCGAAATGGGCTGATGGTCCAATACGGCTGTGTGCATTAGCCTATTTGCCAAGTTCAATGGTGGATATAAAAAGATGGGTACAGTAAAAAGTGCTCAAAATGTGGCTTTCGTTAGACCAGTACATCATATTTCAAGGCCTTATGTCCACTTTAACGAATTTAACTCTGTGGCGGCCGAGAAACCACGCCAAAAATGGGCTGATGGTGTAATACGGCTGTGTGTATCGTCCTTTATGCTAAGTTCAATGGTTCATTAAAAAAATATTTTGTATAGTAAAAAATGCTCAAAAATTAAACTTCGTTGGAGCAGTTTGTCTACTAGGCTGAATTCAGCTTATATGTTTGTTACAGCATTTCTCCGCCATCTGTAAGAATGCATTAAACCTGACAAAGTGGTGTTTACTGTACCAATATTTTTTTAATTGGCTGTTAAAGTTTTATATGGGACAATATAAACATACTGGCTTAACGATATACAAATTTTGAGCATTTTTTACTGTACCAATCTTTTTTATAAACCAGTGAATATGGGACAGCAGCGCACACTAAACCACCTGCACCATCAACCCAGTTTGTGGCACGGTTTCTTCAGCGCCACATAGTATGCATTGTAGTGGACATAAGGCCTTGAAATATGACGTCTAAAAGCTAAATTGAGCACTTTTTACTGTACCAGTCTTTTTTATGGACAAAAAAAATGACAGTGCACACAGCCTAATTGCATAATAGAGCATTTTATGGCGAAAACTGTTTCAAAATAAATCATACACCAATTATTTTTCTGTGTACTGATGTTTTCTTTTGCTCACATTTACAATTCACCTCAAACAACGTTGCAGTTACAGTAAAATTGTACTTATTTGCCAAAGCTGATTTCAACATTTGGCACCTGGCAGTTTGAGTGTGTTAATTTTGGACCCTGTGTATGCATGTGACCCATAATACCAGTCTTGCCACCTGTGCCCACCTGTTTATCTCAGCACGGCTCTGTATGGACACACTTTTATCTCATTTTTTCTAGACTTATACATTCGCTCTTTTACTCTTGATCCCTGCCTCTCTCGTTGCATTTTCTCCTTCGTCACTACTTTAACTTGTTATACAACTGCAGAAATATCATGTGTACCATAAAATCCTTACAATGACCTGGAGATGGAATAAATGGGGATAGTATCCTGGTTAGCAATGCAAATAAGATAATCAATTCAAATCAGATAACCAGAGAGCGACCAAAGTAACCCGAGGCAATTCAACAACTAATTATTCAAAACGACCTCTCTAATCTTACTGATTATTGACAGATATTGATTAGCTGTGGTTGACAAGAAATGCTTCAAATGAGAAACACCACCTAGTCATTAAAGGAACATCCTGTGATCTTTAATTTGATGGAAGTTTGTGAGTAATTTAATTAAATAATGAATCAACCTTCTTTTAGCCTGTGTAGTACTGATAATTGTAAAATCCACATCAGCACTCATTACTGCGAGTTGGCAAACAACAGGAACGCATTTGTTGGGTTCAGGAGTGAGAATTTTCCATTACAAAGACAGTCTGTGCAAAGTGTCTGATCGATTCCAAACTGGCAGAAAGAAGGAAGAGGAATCTTACAGTGTTTAAATGAACAGTTCACTCAAAAAAGAAAATTGCAAATGACTCGTGTGCTATATTGCAAATACTTCTATGAGAGCTTGGAGTCATTCTGACAATTTTTACCTGTACTTTGGAGTTTGAAAGACATAGTCACTATAAACTGTCATTTTTTTTTGAAAACTATTCAAAATTCCAATAACAACAGTATATGAGTTTCAGAAAATACATTTGCATTAGGTACATTTAATTCATTTTAAATGAAGGCACAATTTCTGCCCTACTCCTATTGGCCCTTTCACCATTTGTTTACAAACAGATACTTTAGTCCCGCCCCAAACTCAGTCCACCAATGGTTAAGCCAATGTTGCTATGAAGCCACTCAACAAACAGAACAATGTTGAAACCCTGCAACTGCAAAAAGAGAAAGTAAAACAAAACAAAAATAATTACCTTTAATATTACAAAAGTCAAAGGCATTTACAGTTATTTGCAAGGTAAGCATTCATAATGTTGTTATATATATTCAAGCGGACTCACCTGAGTTCATGGTTTTAGTTGTGTATACCAACGCTATCTCACGACCAATTCGTACGAATTTGTACGAGTGATTAAAAGATGGCTAATTTGTACGAATTTATATGACCTCACATTTGTCTAAACCCGGTAGGTTTAGGGGCGGGGTCAGGGGTAGGTCATTCGTACTAATTCATACGAATTTGGCAACTCGTAAAATATGTACGATTTAGCAAAATTCGTACGAGTGAGGTCGTGTGCATTGGTACGAATTAGCCACCTCGTAAAATTTGTACGAATTGCCGTGAGATCGGGTTGTGTATACACACACTGAAACAAAAGCACTTGAGATTGTTTAGGCTTCAAGTGAGCCATTTAGACTTGTAAGATGATTGTCTATTGAGGATGCAGTCAAAGATCATGGTATAAAAGATAGTATTCACATTAAGCCAAGTGCCAAGAGAGAAAAACAACACAATACAATGGCAAGATGAAAGGTTTGCAGCCTACTTTACTTTCAAAACGTGATATTTTTTCCAGTACAACAAATGTAGAACGGATCTTGATTTCATTCATTAGGAATTAAAAAAGATTCACAGGTTGGAGGGGAAGAAATAGAAAGGAATTTGTTGTTACAATTGTGTTCTGTCTCGTCTGCACCTGTTTAGTTAACCTTCATCCACCCGTGTCTATTAGTTCCCTCGTTTCTCCCCGTTCGGTTCAGTCCCTGCTCAGTTATTGTTCATGTGCGCATGTCTATGTGGGCACGCTGTTACATTCTGTTAATCTGCTTGTTAAATAAAAACAATTCAATTAAAGTTTTTATTTGTATATTTACATTTTTTAAATATGTCTATATAGGTTTTAATTTCAGTTTTAGTTATTTAAAAATATAAATAAAAAATATAATAGTATAGCATATTATAGTATAGTATAGAATAGAATGATACTAAAATAACACTGCGAGGAACATGCATTAGGAAAGTAAAATGTGTGATCTGGATTTGAAGTGTGTTTATTGTGGAGAATGGTCACAGCATGAAGCCCTGCAGGAATTGACTGTCTATCCGACGGAACATTCAAACAAGCTTTAGAAATCTCGTGACTCCAATACATCTCTCCAGCGCAGACTGAGACGCAAATATCCGTGAGTGTGTGGGAGGCGGAAGCTTAACATCTGAGATCAATAGGGCCCCGGGGGGCCCGGCAGAGTATCGCGTGCCCAGCACGAGGGCCCCGTGCTCCCTGGCCTCCTGGAGCGCAGGGCCCCGGCACAGGGCACAGAGGAGAAGCGCTCTACTGCTTGTTTAACCTTTCATAAAACACCCATTCCACTGCACTAACACACACACTCACACTCAGGCAGGACATGCAATGTAAGCATTTGTGGATAATCTTGATGTAGAGACCCTCTTTCATTTTAAGAGCGCTTTATATCTTCTTTTACGCACCTTCCACTTTATTTACTAGTTTTCCTAGAGGCAGCTTTTCTTTTACAATTACTGGCTCGGCTCCAAAGATAGAGGAGGTGTCAGGCAGGGAAAGCGCTTCTGTTCTTGGCTACTTTAGCTCTTTCTGTGTGTGTGTGTGTGTGTGTGTGTGTGTGTGTGTGTGTTTTCTGTCTTTCCATCTCTGTGCAGTTATTTAGTGGCAAATCCTTGAGAATGAGACATTTCATATCCATTATATCTGAAGGTATCTTCACAACTCTCCCTGTTTTTCTCAGATAGCACGTAAATCGCCTTGAAAACTCTTCAGGAAGGTACAAAAAGACCCAAAAGAAAGAGGAAAAAAAAAATCTTAAAAGAAAAGTGTTCAGTTTTTTTTATGTTAAAATACTTTTTACCATCACAGAATAATATGACATTCTACTAAGATTTTTGGCACTGCGTCATTGTGGCTCTATTAAAACATCACACTGTTTGTTTGAGGATCCCGACTCGGCAAAACTGATTCAACCAATGGCATGAGTCTGGGGCAGGACTACATGTTTGTTCAACCAATAGGAGATAAGGGACTGTTTGGGAATCCTGTTTGAAAACAGTCCCTATTTTTTGCAATGTCATAGAAGTTACACACTTCACAAATTATGATATTTTTAATGAAATCTTAGCAATTTCTGTCCCTCCATTGGCAGCTATACGCAACTACCACTTTGACACTTCAAAAAAGAGATAAAGAGATCGTAAAACTAATCCATATGAATTAAGCAATTTAGCCAAAATTTTATAATGATGAACAGATTTAATTTAATTTAGCCTTTAAAGGAGAACTCCGGTCAATTTTAACATTGAGCTAAATTTTTTTGTAAATTTGGAGTGCTGTCAATACAGAGAACAACGACAAAAATCGGTGTTGCCTACACTGTGTTATCCTCTTTTTAAGATTTGCACCCTTTTGACTTCAATGGGGCACGTTTTAAACCTGCTTTTATTTCTCTTATCATCCTTGATGTGTCATTACAAGTGCCCAGCCATGTTGAGTGATTCCTTCAGAGTGAACACGAGTGAATCTGACTGCAGTAGATGTGAAAGATATGAATAAAAATGATGTTATTTCAGCCAGCGCACATACCTGTATTTAGTTCCTGTTTTCGGTCGAAGTCCAAAGTAGTCGATTGTCGAGTTCACGCGCGTGATCTAAGTAACTAAACCTATGCGCGTCAACTCGACAATCGACTAGGGTGCAAATTTTAAAAAGAGGATAACACAGTGTAGGCAACACCGATTTTTGTCATTGTTCTCTGTATTGACAGCACTCCAAATTTACTAAAAATTGAGCTCAATGTTAAAAATGACCTGAGTTCTCCTTTAATTCTCATATAAACATTGATAAGCGAACATACACAGAAGCTCAACCGAACTTGTACTTGCGTACAGAACAATGATTAGTTCTTGCAGAAGCTCAAACGTGATGCGTAACACGAGAATGAACCTCATTGGTTCTTGCAGAAGCTCAAAGGTGATGCGTAACAGGAGAATGAACCTCATTGGTTCTTGCAGAAGCTCAAAGGTGATGCGTAACACGAGAATGAACCTCATTGGTTCTTGCTGAAGCTCAAATGTGATGCGTAACACGAGAATGAACCTCATTGGTTCTTGCTGAAGCTCAAACTGCTACGCAACACGAGAATGAACCTCATTGGTTCTTGCAGAAGCTCAAAGGTGATGCGTAACACGAGAATGAACCTCATTGGTTCTTGCTGAAGCTCAAACTGCTACGCAACACGAGAATGAACCTCATTGGTTCTTGCAGAAGCTCAAAGGTGATGCGTAACACGAGAATGAACCTCATTGGTTCTTGCTGAAGCTCAAACTGCTACGCAACACGAGAATGAACCTCATTGGTTATCGATAATACTAAATCCTAAAACCTCACCTAGCATAAGGGATAAACAGCTGGAATTCACATTGATGGCACAAAGACACCACCATTTCAACCTCAAAAACACACATTTAAGAAGAAACCTGTGGCAGCAGAGAGTGTAAAAACTTCATATAGATTCCCTGGAATAATAGATTCTCAGCTCTCCGAGCAGAGAACAAGAGGGCGATGCGGTCTAGACTTCTAACAAGTCAATCCAGCGTGTCTGCACAGAGAACGATTGAAACAGAGCGACGGACAGCTTTGACATGCCTCAACCTTTCAGTTTCCAGGTATTTGGACACGGATATTGAAATAACAAACAGGCGATGGAGGCCGGGGGAGATTGATGGAGTGACCGCGGGCCAGACTACACCCTGCTGGTGGTCTGTGTGCCAATTCATTCGGCAGGAATTTCTTTATTTTATTTTTTTCTCCCTTAGTTAACAAAAGCAAGAGAAAAGGTCAAGCTGGTCTTGACTTGGTCGTCTATTGTATAAAAATAACCTTCACAGAGAATGGAAAAAGCCTATAGGACTCAATGATAAAAACACATTTCAGATAAAAAAAGAGCATGTGGACATTCAGACAGATGTTATCGGCAGTTCACCCACAGACACTTTTATTCTGCTGTGTTTTTACTCCCTGGGGTTACAGTGACTGAGAGTGTGAGGATAGTTCTTTATACAGCACTGGAGACTGCCACAATATGAAGAACATCACATCTAAATGCCAATATTCAGAGCACTAGTCAGGCTGCGCTGATTAGTGTGATCGGATAGTAATGATCTTAGTAATCCTATGACTACCCGTTCTTCAATAAAGCTCTGAAACTATTCGACTCCATGTGGTGAAAAAGATCACAGGCTTTATTGAACATGTTCAAAGCTCGATATCAGCTCACCCAGCCTTGGGCTATTTTAGACATCTGGAAAACATATCCTTCACCCATCTTTATCAATACATTTCCCTCATTTCATATAAAATAAGCTCTGAAAATATGATCTGTGTGGATCCCCTGCTTCTACATTCCTTTAGTTGTATGCAAACACTCTTCAATCTCACACATAAGAAGGGATTAAATAATATGTATAATACAACTATTTTATATCTAAACATATCAAACAAATGTGTGTGTGTATAATAAACAAAATTGTTTAATATATATTTGGTTAATTGTATTAGACTGTGCCAGATCAACTATGTTTTACCCAAATCATTGACAAACGCCACATTAAATAAACGATTTATGATCAATTTTAAGTTCATTTAAAGCTTCTCGACGAGTGACTCTAAAGCATATAACCCAGTTTCACAGCTAAACACAGACACTGTTTTCATGATTTGTGATATTTTCTATGAATAATGTTACATGACTGTTCAAAGAGTTCAAAATGTATTATCTTCTGTAATTCTACTATTTGTAACAATAACGATGATTTCATCCCCCCCCCCCCCCAAATAAATAAATAAACTAAATAAAAGTATACACTTCAATAGTGCATGTTATTTAAACAAATATTTTCATTTGTATTCTTTTATCAAAATGTATTAATGATTTATTTTCCCAGCATTCAGTGACTATATAATAATATAGTCACTGAATAAAAAAAAACAAAAAATAATAAATTAAATTCAAACATAAAAATGAACACCCTTCATATTTCTGTCATTTTTCATCAAAATGTATTATCATCTGTATATCTACTATCTATACCAATATTAATGATTTAATTGTCCCAGTATTCAGTGAATAATATAATTTACAAGAATTACGTAATGATAAATTATCTTGAAGGTTATTGCATTATGCGCACGCACTGTAAAAACCTGCTTGCATTTTCACATATTTTAGTCTCAATCATGAATTGTTGCTTGCTTACTGCATACTTTACATACAAAACAGGATAGGAGCAGAGGACATATATATGAAGGACAGTCTGTGAAAGGAAAATGCGTAACGAAAACAGGATTCTGTGCAGGAGGAGTGCATCTGCGTTATAATAAACCCTAATATTTTATAATAACGTTGAAGATCTTGAACATGTGTGAATGTCGCTCTTCTCTTTGGCCAAAGCTGAACTGATACAGAGATTGACCGGTGCAAGACCAGATGATTGAATTCTAACACACAACATAACAATAAATAGATAATAATATTTCATCTTGCTCTGTCTCTGAAATAATTTAGACTTTTCTTTCTTTCATGTAATACCCACTTGATCCACTCAATTCCTGATGGATAAAATATAAAATAAAGTCACATCCCATATATTTTCACTAGGAAATGTGTCACATCGCAAAAGTAAAATGAGTTGCGAATGCCGTTTCATGATCATCTCTTACTGTGGAGGATGAAGCGTTCACAGGGAAGGGTTCATATCTACGATCACATTTGAAAAGAGCGCTTTGCTTATCCTGTCTAGGTTGGACGTTCACGATGCCGTTTCCTTCATCAGTGCTTGTAACCTTGCAATCCTGAGCCAACATGAATCGCTAAGCGCAGCATTTGAAGTGCGAACAGGTTTTAAGCTCGTGCGACGAGCATCAAATATATTCCAGAATCTACAGTAAATTCATAGCGCTCGCTATAATTACTGGAGGATCAAAACCTGAAATCCTGAAGCATAAAGAACCGGCGCTCATTAATGTTGACAGGTGCCGCGCACCTGCTGTGCTGTTTTTACCTGTGCTTGATGGCCAATGGTGTGCCATTAAAACACTTGAAAGCACTTTAGATATGATTAAGAGCTGTATGCTATTAAACGCTCTGGGAAACAGATTAGAATAACAAATGTGTGGCCTGGTATCGGTCATTTTCCTCAAGCGCAGTTGCGCATTTGGTCAGTGGCAGTTTCTGAACTCAAACCAACAGAAATGTAGTGGTTATTTTCAGTTAGCATAATATTACAAGGCAAATCTCGGTTCAGAAGGAAAATCCCTCAGTCACAGGGAGCAGAGAAGAGCTGCATGCAGGGCGCAAAACTCCCACAATGCACAGCAAGTGACCGCTAATCCACTCTAGAGTACAGCTGCCACACTGTAGGGCTCTTAAACCGTCCATACTAATGTTATTAGACTGATATTATCATGGAATATTATTACCATTTTAAGGAACTGTTCAAACTTCCTGACGTCCCTGGAGTCTCCATCTGTGCTCAGTAGGGTGGACATTAAGACAAAAAGGCAACATGACAAGACCAAGACCATTAATAGACTGAATATAAGAGGACTCCAGCTCTACTAAACACTATTTAGTAATTAGCCATTGCATTATGAACATAGACATCAAAAGCAAAAACTTTTTTTTTTTAAAAGGCACACCGCGGACTTTGTGACCTAAAGATTTGAAGCATGTGAGTTATTTTAAATGAATCCTCAGGCCAATATACAGCGCTTGACACTATCAATGCTCCGAACGGGGCTGCTCTCTTGAAATACCGCCTATGTAAGTTTGGAGAAGACGCACCGTCTTTGGCCAGGACATGTGACCTGGAGAATGCCTGGAGAACGAATCACTTTACGACCGTCACGTGACCACAAGCTCTGATATGCTCAAGGACCTAACGCTTTTGCTACTATTTTTCCGCCTGCTCGATTCCTGGCCATGGCTGAGGCACGGAAAAGTTTTAAACTGCTTCTGAGGAGGCAAAAAAGAGAAAACGCGAGAGGGATCGTGGATGTCGTCTTGACTTTTGCGACAGTGCTGCGCTTGTGGCCTCTAGGGGCGCTCGACGTGAAAGTTACCGGTCTAGCGCCCCTAGTGGCCAAAAGTTCCGCGGTGTGCCTTTAAATGCCAAATTTAACTTAAATTATTATATTTTTCCTTTTTTGAAGGGGGGGGGGGGGGTTAAATTTATAAATTTAATTTAATTCATTTAATTCATTCATTAAATTAATTAAAGTTTAATTTAATTAAATTATAATTTAAATTACCTTGATTTAATTCATTTAGTTATGTAATTTTTATGCAATATTTAAAAATATATATATTTTTTTACATATGTATCGCTTCATCTGTTACTTTTATAATGTTTCATTTATGTACTTGTTTTATTCATGTCACTCCATTATGGGCTCTATTTCTGTGTCCGCGTTAGTGCACTAATGTTGATCAATATGAATAATGATTACTTATTCAGTACTTACATTCTCTATCAGTTGATGCAGACTACATCCAATAAGCTCTGGCGAGCACCACTTTTTCCATGTGTATATAATAGATGACAGTCAAGAAATAGACATGCGAATTCACAAAAAAATGGACATGCGATTCTCGAGTCTCACGATCGCACTCGCACGATAAAGCCAGACCTTTTTGGCCTGTTTCTAAAATTCTATACTGAAGTGAGCAAAACCATCAAGAATCATTACACACTACAACCCTGACAGCCATATTACTTACTGTCCCATTAACGCAGATTAAAACTCACTCAAGCAGTCAACAATGACACTCAGCAGCCGGTTTATTCATCCATTTAGAGTTTGAGGGGTATAAGTCCTCTCGTTTACCCAGATGGAGGTAATCAATGGTTTTCTGTGTCCTGAGGTGAGCTCTCGGAGAACAGCAAGTGTATCCGCAAGTCTATGAGGTCAGTCTCCAGGGAGTGATCTTTCTCAAACACAGCGACATGTCCGCCACACACATTCAGAATACATTTCACATGACTCTACTACTTTCTGATTGCAGGGGACACATGGATCACTATAAAATTGTCACCAGTAAAGAACTGCTCGTGTGAAATGTCAATATTATGTTGTTGTGTTTTTCTCTCTGAGAGTGATTCGGCTCTTGATTGAAAATGGCATTTTGAAACAGTGTGGCCAGATCCTGCTGTCATGTACTCTAGTGCTGTGACACAACTGTCCAAACTGCTGAGTCCAGAAGAAACAGGTCTGAGTTTGCTTCACTACCTAGATACAGAGACTCTTTAGACTACTTTCTTGTCACTTTTCTACTGGTATCTGGTTTAGCAAGAAACTAACTCAACCAGTGACCATAGTCAAAGTGACCACTACCTCCAACTAGGTTGACCCTACTGGGTTAAACCGGTCGTACTATAGGTAGTGGTCACCTCAGGGACTGGTTGAGTTACGGGACAACATTCAAAATAATGACCACAACTGGTGATGGTGGCTTGACAAGATCAGATATAGATTGACATGAGCCTATTGATTGACAAACACACACACACACACACACAATGTTTGCATGTTTTATGGGACTTTCCATTGAAATAATGATTTTTATACTGTACAAACTGTATTTTATTTCTCCCAACCCTATCCCTAACTGATGTATTTTAACAATGTGATCTAATGAGTATCTTTATGAATTTCATATTGACAGCATTATGTTAATTATTTTTGAAGTGGTTCTGTTTAGCTTTGGGGAGAGACTTAATGTATTTGTAAACATTTTAAGGAAATCGTCTCGGTTACGTATGTAACCCTCGTTCCCTGAGTACAGGGAACGGAGACGTGTCGTCGGGGGAGTTCCCTGACGAATTGGGATCACGCTAGGGAGACCATTTGCCTACGAGAGAATTAAAACGAGCCAATGAAAATTGGCATGCAGGAATGCATTCCGCAGCCCGCCTACCAGCGCGGGTATGAAAGGCGGAAGCAACGCATGCATAGTGCTTTTCGCTGAGGAGCCGAACGGTGTCCAGTCCTCCGCGAAGGTACAACAACATGGCGAAGGGACGACACGTCTCCGTTCCCTGTACTCAGGGAACGAGGGTTACATACGTAACCGAGACGTTCCCTTTCGTCCTGGGAACTCCGACGTGTCGTCGGGGGAGTTCCCTGACGAATTGGGATCCCTAATAAAACGCCATGGTGCTGGCCCCTTCCAGCGCCCAGCTAAGCTACCCTGCAGCAGTTTCTTGAATAAGTTGCGGGAGCTAGCTAGGAATCACACTGCTGTTCCACAAGACCCGCTCAGTGGATATTGGATAACACTGGGAAAACGTGCCCTAACCCCCCAAAAAAAAGGGGAAGGGAACGCTGCGGAAGCCCCAGCCTGCCTGAGGAAGGCCTGGAATACACATATGTACTAGCCCAGTGGGATAGTGAAACATATGGCAGTCCCTGAGGTGGTCCCATCCGAGGAAGTGGGAGCGAACTCAACAGGGACGACAGAAAGAGTCTGTCAAGGGGAAGACACGGCTGAACTGCACGTGGCATCATGGGTCACAGTAGAGACCACTAGAGAACACCCAGTCTACTAGCAACTCCACTAGAGGTAGCAGACCTGGCGCTGGCGGTCCGCTACGCCAGGCACCGGAGGGGTGATGGAGGAACTCACGAGGCTCACCGACGTTGGGCGCCAACGGAGCAAAAAACGCACGTACCTGGCCGAAGCACAGGGTGGCGTAGCAAGCCGACACAACCTATTCCCTCGCACCACTGGCCGTAGCGAGCACTCGGGAGGAAAACAGGTTCCACACGCAGACTATAAAACCTAGCGAACGTGTTAGGTGTCGCCCAGCCCGCAGCTCTACAGATGTCTGTCAGCGAGGCGCCTTGAGCCAAAGCCCAGGAAGCGGCAACACCTCTAGTGGAGTGAGCACGCAACCTGGGAGGACAAGGCTCACCCAGAGACTCATACGCTCGGGTGACAGCATCCACTAACCAGTGAGCCAACCTCTGCTTGGAGACAGCCTTCCCCTTCTGCTGGCCTCCATAACAAACAAAGAGCTGAACTGAGGTCCTAAGCTTTGCGTTCTGTCAACATAGACCCGCAGGGCGCGGACGGGACAAAGAAAAGCTAGGGCTGGGTCTGCCTCCTCCTGGGGCAGCGCTTGCAGGTTCACTACCTGATCCGCGAAGGGGGTGGTAGGAACCTTGGGCACATATCCAAGCCGGGGTCTCAATACCACGTGAGAAGGCCCGGCCCGAACTCTAGGCACGATTCGTCGTCCGAAAAAGCTTGCAGATCCCCGACCCTCTTGAAAGAGGCCAATGCCAACAGGAGCACTGTCTTATTGGACAGGATATTAAACTCAACTGTTGACAAAGGCTCAAAGGAGGACTTTGAGGCTCTGTACTTACACCAGAGCTAGGTCCCAAGAGGGTACAGGGTGCAAAACGCGAGGTGGATTTAACCTCCTAGCACCCTTAAGGAATCTGAAGATCAGGTCGTGCTTCCCCAAAGATTTACCCTCTACTGCATCGTGATCTGCGGCTACTGCAGCAACATACACTTTGAGGGTGGAGGGAGACAGCCTTCGCTCCAACCCATCTTGCAGGAAGGAAAGCACGACTCCGATCAGGCAAGTTCGGGGGTCCTCCTGACGGGAGGAACACCAAGCGACGAACAGGTTCCACTTCAACGCATAGAGGCGCCTCGTAGAGGGGGCTCTAGCGGAAGTGATGGTGTCTACCACTGCCTGTGGCAGACCACCTAAAACCTCCGCGTCCCGTCCAGGGACCAGACATGGAGTTTCCAGAGGTCTGGACGCGGGTGCCATAGAGTGCCCCGTCTCTGAGAGAGGAGGTCCTTCCTCAGAGGAATCAGCTAAGGGAGGGCTGTCGCGAGGAGCATGAGTTCCGTGAACCAGTCCTGGTGGGCCAATACGGGACCACTAGAAGGACCTGCTCCTCGTCCTCCCTGATCTTCCACAGAGTCTGTGCAAGGCGGCTCACTGGGGGAAACGCATACTTGCACCGGACCCGGGGCCAGCTGAGTGCCAGGGCGTCTGTGCCGAGGGTCCCCTCGGTCAGGGAGTAAAACCACTGGCAATGGGTCGTGTCTGGAGAGGCAAACAGGTCTACCTGTGCGGCTCCGAAGACACTCCAAATCAGCTGGACCGCCTGGGGATGGAGTCGCCATTCTCCTGGCAGGGGAGGCTGCCGTGAAGCTCGTCTGCCACACGGTTGAGCGCCCCTGGAACATGAACGGCACGAAGCGACCTCAGATGCTTCTGACTCCATAGGAGGAGGTGGGAGGCGAGTCGCAACATACGACGGGAGCGTAGACCACCGGGATGGTTGATGTACGCAACGGTCGCAGTGCTGTCCGTACGGACCAGTACGTGCTTGTGTCTGAGAAACCCCTTGAGGCGACACAAGGCTAGGCGTACTGCTTGCAACTCTAGGCAGTTGATGTGCCAATGCAGCTGGGGTCCCGTCCACAGACCCGAGACTGCATGCCCTTGTACGTGGCGCCCCACCCCATGGCTGAAGCATCTGTGACACCACAGTATGCCTTGACACCTGGACTAAGGGCACTCCGGCCCGAAGAAACGCAGGATCTAACCATGGGGAGAAGGTTTGGCGGCAGTGCGGGGTCACTTTGACCCGGAACGTGCCGCTCTGCCACGCCCACCTCGGGACTCGATCGTGACGTCAGCGCTGAAGCGGTCTCATATGTAACAGGCCGAGCGGCGTTACTGCGGCTGCCATATGCCCCAGGAGCCTCTGAAATTGTTTCAGTGAAACCGCTGTCCTGCCTCGAAAGGACCTGAGGCAGGTGAGCACTGACTGGACGCGTTCCTCCGTGAGGCGCGCAGTCCGAATGACCGAGTCCAGCTCCATACAGAGACAAGAGATCCTCTACACGGGGCAGAGTTTGCTCTTGTCCCAGTTGACCTGAAGCCCCAACCGGCTGAAGTGCCGGAGCACTATGTCCCTGTGATCGCATAGCGAACGCCTAGTTCTCTCATGGGAACCATGGCCACCTCCGCGACTTTCGTGAAGACGCGGGGCGACAGGGCCAGCCCGAAGGGTAGGACCTTGTACTGACACGCTCGGCCCTCGAAAGCAAACCGTAGAACCGGTCTGTGTCGAGGAAGAATCGAGACATGAAAGTACGCATCCTTCAGGTCGATCGCTGCAAACCAATCCTGGGGACGGATGCATTCGAAAATGCGCTTCTGCGAGAGTATTTTGAACGGGAGTTTGTGCAGGGCCCGATTCAAAACTCGCAGGTCCAGGATTGGCCATAACCCACCGCTTTTCTTGGGTACAATGAAGTAGGGGCCGCAAACCCAGACCTCATCTCGGCAGGAGGGACCGGCTCGACCTCGTCCTTCGCCAGCAGGACGTCGATCTCTTTCCGCAAGACAGGGGCATCCACTGACTGCACACGGGTGAGTGGATGCCGCTGAACTTGGGAGGCCGGCGTGCAAACTGAATTGCATAGCCGAACCGGATGGTGCGGATGAGCCATTGGGACTGACACAGAAGCGCTAGCCAGGCTTCTAGAGACCGCCCCAACGTGCCCAACCGAACCACCGGCGTACCCACGGAGGGGCAGCGAGGTGGAAGACAGGGACCCGGCTCTGGTGGCGTTGTAGCGACCAAGAGCGGGGTCTGGGCGTCAAACTCAACACCAACCCGCTTCCACCGGGGGGCAGACGGCAGAGAAGGCCCGTGGGCGTTCTGCTGCGGGCTGCCCGGTGGCGAAGGGAGGGGGAGAGACGAGGAACGAGGCCCTGACTCCTCGTGTCCTGGTCTCTGCGCCTCCAGGCCCAGCTGCAGACCGTAGCGACGCAGCCGAGGCTGCGTCACTGCTATCCGCGAGCTGGGGAGAGGGGAGCGGGAGTGTCGCCGTTCGGGGCGGCACACACTGCCATTCTGACCCTCTCGGACGGAGGAGACAGGTCTTATTTTACTGCCAGTCTCGACCGTGAGGGGAAACGAGGAGCGAGGCCCGGGGGCCTCGAGTCCTGGTTTCCGCCTCGTCGCCCAGCGAGAGACGAGAGTGACAAGGCCGTAGCCCTCACTGTCATCTAAGCGCTGGGGCCCGTGAGTGACTCAGAGGAAGTGAACTGCTCAAAATTTGGGTACCGCTGACTGGATGACCAGCGGCGGAACAGAAACGAAATTCTACACCCGGCCCTCCCCCGGGGGAAGGAGTGGTGATAACACACACTCCCGAAGAGCAGATATCACATACTCTGGGTCGCTCCTCTCAGGGTCGTTTCCCATCCTCTTGCTGAGGGGAAACAAACCCCGAGCGGGCTGGTTTAAAGGCGCTTCTGGACCACCAGTGTGGACATCGTCTGCCCGAGGGCCAGCACTGTGACTAATCACGGTCAGTCACAAGCGCAGCTCCACCCCGAGTCAGAACTACCCACGTGCACTGAATGTGCAGGGGTAGTGAGAGAGGAAAAACTTCTGCAGATTTAGGCATGTTTGGCTTGCCATATTGGCACCAAAAATGCTTCCATACTGCCAAAAATTTTCACACTCACCCAGACACTTTAGAATAGCCCAGGAAAGTGTAGCTGTCAAGTCTGAATCTTCAGCATGAGAACATACTTTTATAGTAGGAACGCAGCATCATTTTCAGAGTATAACAGCCCTCTCTCCGATGTAGCGATCGACATCTGTCCTCCCCTGGAGCCCCGAATGAAATGCTTGGTCCCCCATGAGAAGGACCAGAATCCCATCCGAAAGCCTCGACGGCACACGGCACGCTGAGCGGCTCAAGCCTTTACGTGAAAGGGGAGACGAACAACGTGCCGACGTGGTCATGCACTCATGAGAGAACATGAACCACCCACGAACGCAGTCTCAACACACTGATTAGGCATGTGAAACAGTGATCGTGGCCGTCCCAGGCATGCAAGACAGTGAACGTGGCCATCATTTCGATGACACACGGCACGCTGGGCGCTCAAGCCTTCAGGCAAGGCGAACAACGTGCCGACGTGGTCATGCTCTCATAAGAAAGCATAAACCACCCACGAACACAGTCTCAGCATGTTTGCGATGCGCTAGAGGAGTGGGAAGCTTGTGAGGGTCTTTCACCTGACGAGACATACCGCACTGTAACCCCTTGTAATCACCAAATGCTCACAAGCCAAAGTAGTCCTCCCCTTTTTAGAAAAGGAACTAGATTGGGAAATAAGCAAAAGGGACTCAACCTCGTAGAGGCACACGAGTCTCGACCGCGCATCTAGAGCGCCGAATGACGCGCGCTGGGTTGCCGTGACAACCCGCGCTGTCAGCCGGCGCTCGACGGCACACGGCACGCTGAGCGGCTCAAGCCTTTACGTGAAAGGGGAGACGAACAACGTGCCGACGTGGTCATGCACTCATGAGAGAACATGAACCACCCACGAACGCAGTTTCAACACACTGATTAGGCATGTGAAACAGTGAACGTGGCCGTCAAATGAGGACAGGAAACAATCGCATCCAGAAACACACGAGTGAAACGTCATCCTGAAAAGGACGCGATCTCCACTCGTGTTGCTCTTTCAGGAAGAAAGTACTCTCTCAATTGTGCTGAAGCACACAGGGACCCAACGCGGCCACACAGCGGGGAAAACTGCAAGCCCGCTGTGCGCACTCAACCGTTTACCAGCTGTGAGAACAGCTTTTGAATTAACAGCGTGTAGACGCAGCCGGCAGACAGGAACCGCGCGGTCGCTGAAACGCCGTCTCACCAACACAGAGAGATCCCGTCCCGAAACAGCAGACTCGTTGAGCGCAAGATACAATCTTAAAACTCATTTACTCAGAGAGGACACAACCGGTCGGCTCCGAAGCTAAAAGCACTATGCATGCGTTGCTTCCGCCTTTCATACCCGCGCTGGTAGGCGGGCTGCGGAATGCATTCCTGCATGCCAATTTTCATTGGCTCGTTTTAATTCTCTCGTAGGCAAATGGTCTCCCTAGCGTGATCCCAATTCGTCAGGGAACTCCCCCGACGACACGTCGGAGTTCCCAGGACGAAAGGGAACTTAATACTAATGCAATTAATGTCCAACAAATGTTGATTTTAATTAAAGCTTAATAATGACATTTTCCAATATTCCCTAATCTAAAGTGAGAACAATTTACGGTTGTTAACAAAGCATTATCTCCCTCTTAGTGATGAGCTAATAACACTTAATAAATGAAGAACTCACTATCTGTGTAGTCTATTAATGTATTAACACTTTATTTATGTATTAGTCTCAATTAATGTTTTATTAGTTTCAATTAATTAGAGTTTATTTTAGCTTCATGCATTCTCTTTTATATAAATACTTGAATGTGGGTAAGTTTCATAAAAAAATAAACATTTTGAACAAAAAGCTGAGAAAATCATGTTTTTGTCAAAGACTACGTCCGGATCCGATTTATAATTATGATCAAAACCGAGATAGACGTAGAGTACTTATTTATACTTTGTTGTAGGTATCGATCAAAAGTACAAGTATCCTAAATATACTCAGGTATACAGTACTTGACTTATACTGATATAAGTCTAAGTATAATACATAAAGTACATAAAAAGTAGACTAGAAAACAATTTTTACTTTAAAAGAAGTATACTATTATATATTATGTTATATTTTTGAAGGGTTAGCAAAAAATACAAGCCTCATTTAAATCCTCACGAATAACTTGCCCCATAGACTTGTATTGTCTGTCCATTATTGTACATGCAATTTCCATTTTGTTTTAACAAACTGAAGGATACGCCTAGAAATCGATAGAGCTTAACTTGTATTTAACCTGGAATATTCCTTTAAGCTACAATGACCTGTTGTTCTTTCCATCAGGTTTTGCATACACCACAAAGAAAAGGCTATTTTATTGATGTCCTCCATTACATTGATCAAAATTTAGTGTAATTAAAACCGAATGTGTGTAATACTGAGGAGATCTCTCCTTGCAGATGTTACAGGAGCTGTGGAAAGTGCTTTTCCCTGTATCACTGGCCTCAACACTATCTGACCATTAACTGTTTTGACTTCAGCTCGTTCTCTGCCTCCACATCCTCAAAAAGAGAGAGAACAGAAACAAATGCGCCGATCTGCCATGCTAAATTCAGGCCTATCCTCTAGTCTTGACACGAGCAGCGTGGGTGATCTGCTAATGGAGACCTGAGAGGTGAACTTTAGATCAGCGCTTCAATATTAATGCATGATGAAGAATTCAGGAATCGCATAACAGCCGCAAAGAGAAACACCAGAGCTAACGCTGTTAGCAGTTTGTCTGTGTGTTAACATTACATGTTTGACTCTCTCTCCTCACTGTTAAATATAGTAAAACTGTTAAATTTACTATACTGCTGTTACCGGATTCCTTTCACCATTTTATTTTAGTCTACTTCTTCAAATAAAAATTTCAATTACACTTCCATTTCATGTTTGCTACATCAATTAAATATTTAAATGCGATTAGCATGTTCATTTATTCATATTAAATTTCTGCTTTAAGACTTTTATACATCTGTGTCATGTTCCTATATGTAAAAATCTCTTTTCATGTCAGGAAATGTACAAATTGCTGCTTGCCATTAAACGTTCGACATGTTAAGCACGTGGCTAGTGCTGGCGGTAGAACCAAACATCTGTATCACAGTATTTTTTAAGATTCTGCCCATTTCGTGGTATATCACAGTCATTTTTTTCTTTTCAAGAATGGACTGACATTGTAATGTCAAATACAATTTTACTTTCATAAATGGAGGTAATCAAATAAGTTTATAAAACTACCAATTTAGTTAACCTTTTAAAATGTCATCAAATGAAAAAGTAATAAATCCTTTATTTATTCTTTGGAAAGTTTACCGTTTAAATTAAAACTATGAACATTTGTGTGATATCCTTAAAAAGTACTTTAAGAAGTACTTTCTACATTCTACTCTGAACAATAGTAATATATTTCTTTCATCATTTCTTCAAGTTAGAACGAACATCTATTATGGCGGGTTTTAATGAAGACCTTAAGTTTGTGTGTGTTTTAATAAACTACTACTTTGAAGTACACTACTATGGTAATATATTTCTCTTATAATTTCTTCAAGTTAAACCAAACTTTTATTTTGACGGGTTGATGTGAAAGACATTTGAGTGTCTGTGTTTATATGATATGACAATAGGCGTAAATCACAGGGGGGCGGGGGAATATAACTCAACCAATAAATATCTAATATTGTAGATCTACCGTTGTATGGGGTTTGCTCAATATGATGTTAAGTGGCAGATCAGTGGGCCTGTCTGTTCCAGACGAAACCTACTATGTGGAGGACACAAGATGACTTAATAATTAAAATATGACCGCGTGGTGAACCTATGAACCTAACTCATATTTAAACATTTATTCGTGCCCCCTTCCAAAATTGCTCGAGACATTTTTTGTTGATTGTCCCACCTACTGTATTTACACCTATGAACATGATGATAGTTTTACTAAATGAAATGGTGAAATGCTTGTGGAGTGCCGATGAAGTTCATGTCCTCATATAGTGAGACGGCAGATGCTGAAAACACACACGAGCGTCACGTGTAGTTAACTTAACTGCGGCACTCATTCACACAGACAGACTTCAGGTCATTTTGAGCTTTAGTATTCACAGACACTAGTCCATATCGAGATTTGATTCATTGTAGAGCCCTACTTTTGATTTATTGATTCAAAAATTATGTGACATTCCACTTTATAAATACAGTAATTTCCATTTCGTCAGCATTTTCCGATTAGCTGAAATCATATCTCTACGTGGTTTGTGCTATGTTAAAGAGAATTATTTTTTGTTGTGTTATAAAGTTGGAACCATTATAAGAAGGGTATGTAGTTCATAGTCTCCTCTCAATACACTCTTCATGGCTGTTGAATAGATCCAGCTATATGCACCGGTATAGCAGTGTTCAAAAAATACACGTGAAATTGAACCGATATATTGTCCAGTACATGTGCCATATTTTGTTTCCTGCAATCCACATGCTTATGAATGCTGTAGCAGCAAAACTTAGCTTGTACTATTTTTAACACACACACTTCATTCAGTAGCCCTGGCTATAGAAAATGGTCTATTCTTTCCCGAGCTTGAGGGCTAAAATAATGCATCTAACGCATGTGAAATCATACGAAAGCCAGAGAGAAGGAGGGAGGCCCAAGGCAGCCAAACCTCTTTTGTGCAATATCTAGAAATAAATCCAAGGTCGACTTTCTTGGTATCGAGGGGTTTGGAATAAACAGCACTAATTAGCCCACATGTGATACAATAGGCCTATCTCAGATTAGCCTGATGACTGAAGAGAGTCTCCAAACTCTATTATTCTCCTGCTGTTATGCCTCAGTTGAGAGGATGATGGTTTTAGTGATCAAGGTCTCCATGATCCAGAGCGCTGCTGGGTCAAATCCTGATCACATCAAGGTAAATTAACAAATGAGAAAAGAGGAATAAAGCCCAGTACCATAACCACCATTATAGACTCTTAAATTTAATGACGGAATATGTTTTCAATACACAAATTCACAAGAATATTAACTTCAGTATATTCAAGTAAATTTTTTTCTGTCATATCCAACACTAATGCATTAATAAAACAAATTGAAAGCATAAGTAAAATAAAGCGCAATAGACAAAAGCCTCCTCAGTTTATAGCTGTCATCATATCTGAAGCAGATGAATGAAGATGCATTTAAATGGGGACTAGAACTAGAGATAATTAGATTTTAAGTGAGCTAATTTGACAGTTTGCCAAGCTAAAACTACGAGAATTACCTTAAAGGGATACTCCACTTTTTTTGGAAATAGGCTCATTTTACAGCTCCCCCAGAGTTAAACAGTTGAGTTTTACCGTTTTCGAATCCATTCAGCCGAACTCCGGTTCTGACGGTACCACTTTTAGCATAGCTTAGCATAGATCATTGATTCTAATGGGACCATTAGCATTTATTTCCAAATGACCAACGAGTTTCAATATTTTTCCTATTTAAAACTTGACTCTTCTGTAGTTAAACCGTGTACTAAGATCGACGGAAAATGAAAAGTTGCGATTTTACAAGCTTATATGGGCAGGAACTACTCTCATTCCGGCGTAAGAATCAAGGAACTGTGCGGCCGTACCATGGGTGCAGCAGGCGTAATGATATGACGAAGCACTTGCCGTCAACAAACCAACGTGACAACCTGCTTGCACAGGGAGCGTGCTTGTAGCATGGAGACATTTGTGAGAGACGATTAGAGAACATCTAAACAGACCCGAACACCATACAATGGTTAATTAAACTATACGCTACCTCACCAGAACTCTACAACAAAACTACTAACGTTATACTGTACAAGATGAATGATCGAGGAAACCTAGCACTCACTGATTGCATTTCACAGGAAGATAACAACGGCAGTGCTTTTACAAAAAGTTAAATTGTTATATGTAAGTTACTTCCAGTGATGCGCGGGTTGATCCAAAATGAGTTACGAGTTATCCAAAAATATTTGTAATGATATTCGGGTCGCGGTCGGTCGGGTCGTTTGAAATAAAGATGCCAATTAAACCTTTGTAATTTATATAGTACTAGACTCAATGTTCTATGAAATACATAGGTGTACACTTTATTGGCTGAATAACTGCGCGAGGATGACGCACGAGCTCAGTCAGACAGTGGGAAATCCATATTTACCTTTTGAATGTTGAGCGCGTAATTAACTTTTGAATAAAAGCTGACGCGGGACAAAATGCCCGATTTCCCAACGCGTTGAACTGAGCAATGCCATTGTGCCATTTTAATAGGCTACTTTTAAACGCATATAATGTCAGTTTTATGTATTTGCTGAGAGGGGGCGGGGGGATTTTTGTTGGGAAAGTCAGGGGAGAGACGCACACGTACACTTCGATTAGACTGGATAAACACATGCAGCATCTTAATTGTTAAGAAAATGAAACGAAATAAATGAATAAATCAGCCTTTATTAAAAAACACTAGGCGATATCATACAGCATTCAGAAAAATGCGCACCCCTAGTTCCGTCTATGGCCCATGACGCGATGAGCATTTACTAAAAAAAAAACGCGGGTCGGGTACAATATTTTCTTTCTTTATTTTGCGGTCCGAGTTGCGGGCGGGTTAGTTGAAAACGTCGGTCGGGTGCGGGTTGTTTATACATTGACCCGCGCATCACTGTATACTTACAGCCATGGGTGATGATGATGATGCACTTGGACCTGTCTGTACATTGAAGATTGTTGGGATGGCTGTATCCTTAGACGCTGTACCGTACTGTCCGTGTTTTCTTTATAGTCATCTGGTCCAAAATGCTTTCAGCAAACACGCCATTTTTTGATAGATTATATCGGTGTTTTTAGATCAATGTTCAGAGCACCATTGATTTTTTTTAGTTTCTTTTTGTTCGTTGGTATTCGGTGTAACATTACGGTAGAATATACCTTCGCCTTACTATCACAGCCCTTTACTACGCACAGAACCATGGCTAATCGCACAGGAAACCTAATTTGCCGCCTAAAAAGTAACGTTATGCAAGATCATTTTGCTTTACTAAGGTTTGAAATATATGACTAGTAGTTTTTCCCCAATGCGGTATTAGTGGTCCCGGTCATGTTGGAAGTTACCGAGCTGGGGACTATTTTCAGGTGCTTCGTCATATCATTACGCCTGCTGTACCCATGGTACGGCCGCACAGTTCCTTGATTCTTACGCCGGAATGAGAGTAGTTCCTAGCCATATAGGCTTGGAAAATCGCAACTTTTCATTTTCCGTCGATCTTAGTACACGGTTTAACTACAGAAGAGTCAAGTTTTAAATAGGAAAAATATTGAAACTCGTTGGTCATTTGGAAAGAAATGCTAATGGTCCCATCAGAATCAATGATCTATGCTAAGCTATGCTAAAAGTGGTACCGTCAGAACCGGAGTTCGGCTGAATGGATTCGAAAACGGTAAAAGTCAACTGTTTAACTCTGGGGGAGCTGTAAAATGAGCCTATTTCCAAAAAAAGTGGAGTATCCCTTTAACAAAACTCCAATTAACAAAGACATCTCATGGCACACAAATATGTGTAGTTGATGTGCCTACCTAATCAAATAATAATAATTATTATTATTATTTAAAAAATAATAATAATACATATAAAAAAGTAATAATAATAAATTAAATTAAAACATTAAAAACATTTTTAAAAAATTGTTTAAAAAAATAAAAATAAAATAAAAATAAAATAAAAATAAAATAAAGCTGGGCACAATTACTAATATATATATATATAATATACAGATTGACAAGATTTCTCTAGAAGGGAAAAATAATACAAAAATAAATAAATAAAATAAGATAAAACAAAATATATCTCAAAACAAAATATATATCAGAGAGAAGAACACATGATCTAAAGTGGTATAAATTGCCTGATAACTGCATCATCTTTGAAAACAAGTCTGATCAGGTGTCACTCACAACTGAAGTTCTTCAAGTATATATATATATAAAAAAAACTTCATCTGAGTGACACCCCCCAGGACAGTACACAAGTCCTATTGATGGCAGACAAAGCGGACTGTGTCCACCCCCACACACACACACCCACAGAGGACTCGAGGGTCCGTCAGAGACAGGCTCATATACTGCAGTGTGGACACTAAATGGCCTATTCTCAATGCAATCAATGTCTCATTACAGCCCACCGTTATAAATCTGAGCCCTATTTAGTCAGGGGATTAAAGGAAGCAGGCAAGAGAAACACACATCGACGTAAATACATCACACACAGATACATGCAGAGACACGCACCGACGGCCTCACACACATTACCCTGCATCCAAACAGAGACAAGACCTCCAGCACATATATGCATATACATGCTCGTGAAGTTAGACACAAACTTGTGCACACACTTCCGCTAAGTTGAAGAAACAGTTTGCACAAAAAGAATATAACGGACACACTTTTTACTACGGAAATGAGAACTAGTGAAGTGAGTGATCCAGTTGCACTGCAGGAGATTATCAGTGAATAGCCACTTGAAGTTCAATCTTTTTCTCACAAAAAAGCTATCAGGCTTCTGAAAGCCAGGAGTCACATGGACTACTCTGTGATATGTTTATGGCTCTATTATGTCCCTTTTGAAGCTTGAAAACTCCATTGACTATAGGGATCAGAATCATAAATGTTTGCAATATTATGAAGGTAAATGGTGACAAAATCTTGATCTCTGGGTGAAATGTTGGTTTAATTGCAATGCAAAACTGATAGAAACTGGCAGAAACAAAACTGAGTGAACTGACGCGTTCGTCATACAAGTCCCAAATCCCTTCCAGTTTCCAATATGCCAGGGGTTCATTCATTTTAGAAACCCTAACTTATATTTTGAAGATGTATTGTTTCAAGTGGATTTCCTTGTTTATGTGCTATACATAAAGCTGTACTTTAATCAAAAGATTATTGACTTTAAATAGCTCACAATTAATAGTTTAATCAATAAACACTGTTCAAAAGTCTGGGGTCAGTAAGATATTTTTAACATAAAACTAAAAATTTTTTTTTAATTATTACAATTTAAAATAGCAGTTTTCTATGTGAATATATAAATTGTAATTTGTTTCTGTGATCAAAGCTGAGTTTTCAGCATCATTACTCCAGTCTTCAGTGTCACATGATCCTTCAGAAATCATTCTGATATGATGATTTCCTGAAACATTTCTGATTATTATCAATGTTGAAAACAGTTGCTGCTTCATATTTGATTTAAAAAAATCATGGATATTTTGATGGATAGAAATTTATTTATTTTAAATAAATCTTGTGTGACATTAAAAATGTCTTTACCGACACTTTTGATCAATTTAATGCATGCTTGCTGAATAAAAGTAGGCTATTCATTTATCTTACAAATCTTACTGACCCCAAACATTTGAATGGTATAGTGTTCTTAGCACACGCTTACATAATCTGTTTGTTACTCAACTAAAAAAGCATGAAAACACTTTTACCTTTTTAAAGCAGAATAAATAAAAATTGCTGTCCGTGTGTGTTTATGCTATACATTAAAGAACTGAAAAACGCACACATGCCGCAAGGATGAGTATGTGTGTTGCTGAGGTGAGCACTGACACCAAATGCCCATTTATCATTTATAAATGCTAAGTTATCACCTGTGTCGCCACAAAAAACATCCTCATGAATCATTAACGGCTGCCTGTGAATTTACATGTTTTAGCTCAAACATTACAGTACAATGAAAAAAATTACACTTTGGCCATGATACAAAACCTATTGATCAGCCTATGTGGTAGAACTGTAATATGACTGACAAATATGCATCATTTTAAGTTTATTAGTGAGTTTGTTGAAACTGTAATCCAAAATATTGCATGTAAGTCTAAATGTGACCCTGGAGTCCTGGAACACAAAACCAGTCACATGGGTCAATTTTATTAAATTGATTTATATATCAAGCTGAATAAATAAGCTTTCCATTGATGTATGGTTTGTTATGATAGGACAATATTTGGCCGAGATACAATTATTTGTATATCTGGAATCTGAGGGTGCAAAAAAATCGAAATATTGAGAAAATCTCCTTTAAAGTTGTGCATTAATGTTAAATAAATGCATGCATTAAAGTTTTCCATTTATGTTGGCGATTGTGCTGCATTCACTCACAAAAAGACATGTTTTATATATTTACGGTAGGAAATTTACAAAATATCTTCATGGAACATGATCTTTACTTAATATCCTAATGATTTTTGGCATAAAAGGAAAATTTATCATTTTGACCCATACAATGTATTGTTGGCTATTGCCACAAATATACCCGTGCGATTGTGACTGGTTTTTGTGATCCAGGGTCACATATATCTTGTTTATCTTTGCTTTGCAACATGCTAATGTCATTCTATAATAAAATCAATTGAGTGTCAAGTCCAACACGCACTTCATACGAGGAGCACTTTAGATTGTTACTTATTCTAAATCATTTATGAGATTTAATTTCCCTTAAGATGCAACCTATGTAGGCATTAGACAGCGTGGCTCACTATAGCATTTGGAATAGAGGCTTTCCTCCATTGTGCATCGCCTGAAGATTGTCATCTGTGATGCTGGCTTTATCATGTTCCGCACACATTCAGACTGAGAAATACTTGACATTTACACGGAGAAAGAACCATCTCAGCGTCTGAAGCAGGAGTGCAGCTGCAGAACATGTTTTATATGTGCATGTCAAGATACATGTGAAGGCCAGGTCCACACTGACAAGGAGAGACTCGGAGAAATGAGCTAACTAAAAGAATCAGAAGCGAAGAAAGCTCTCTGCCACAAGATAAAAGCTGCGGATGATGCAATATAAACAACACAGAGTTCAGACAAAGCTGCGCTTCCTGAAAAAAAGTCATGTTTAAGTAAATCCATGAGAAATGTCCATGAGGAAGAAAATCTGTGCTAATAAGCCAAACATTTCAAAACATTGATCTCTAAATGGGGAAAAATAGCCTATATATTGTGTTATGTGCAGATAAAACACAACAAATAAAATAAAATAAATAAATAAAATACATAAAACAAATAAATTACAATTACAATTAAAAAAAAATAATAATAATAGTGCAACAAATAAATCACATATAAAAAATAATAAAAAATACAAATGGTTTCAATGTTTTTTAAAGCTAAACATTCTGAAACTTTTCCCATTAAAAGTATCTCAAAGCCTATAGAGAGAAGACAGAGCCTTGGAATACTCATCTAGTATAAAAAGAAAAGCTGATTTTTATATATTTTACTTCGTACCTCTTTTGCTGAATGAAGCCAGAGCAATCAAAGGCATCTTTGTAAAGGTAAGGCAGAAGGTGGTCTGATCCATTCATGAGCGACTCTTCTATTACAGCTCCCCATTTCACATTTCAAAAATATATCAAAGCTGATAGAAAGTTATTAACTGTCTTTACAAAGTGCAGTGAGAGTGTGCGATCTGTGAGATGTTGATGTGGATCTAAGAGTTCATCTGAATAAGAATAAGAGTCTAAATGAGCTGATGCAAGGACTGATATAGGAAGTAATAATGTTTCGGCTTATAAAAGATAAAATGCTGAAAATCCTCTCGGATCCACAGGTATTCTCATTCCCAGTGGGGTTTACTCTCTTTTAGATTGCAATGCAGTGTGAGGATATGAATCTTTCACAGATGTTCACCCAAAAATACAACTCTTAAAGTAATTTACTGACCCTCATGTTATCAAACCCATATTATATTCTTTCTTCTTCCCTATAATGCAAAATGATATAGTATGCAGAATGTCTGAGTTGCTCTTTTCCATAGTCAAGCTTCAAAAAGGCACTCCAAAAGTTTAATAAACAGTTTATTATTATTATTTATAGCCTATATATACTTTTTTTTTTTGCTTTATGTGAGGAACAGACCAAAATTAAAGTAACACATCATTTGTGCTTGTCTAGAAAATGTATTTATTTATGCTATTTTGTCCATTCTGGTGCTTGAAAATATAAATGACAAATTCAAAGCAGAAAAGTTCTGCAAAAAATCTATTTTTTTCTAATTAAATAAATATAGTATCAGAATGGAATGAGGTAAATAAAAATGACTAAATTATTACAATAATTGGGGTGAACTATTCCTTTAAACATCATGGCTATGTTGGATTTTCTAACTTAATAGTACAATTCCATCTCTTCAAAAATTATTTGCTATCTGAAAAGTAATATTTTATTTAAAGTTATCTTCATAATTCTAAAGCCTACTACCTTTTTAAAAACCGATCAGATTTTATACTTTATGAAATTCACATCTCTATATATTAAAAATCTTTCCGTACAATGGCACTTTCAGGTCTGTGCCGTTTCTGCTGCTGTGTTACAATAAATGGCAAAAGAGCACAAGGTCGGAGGATTTACTGAGAATGAGAGTGAGCTGGAATAGAGAAGAGCAGAGACGCAGAGGCCTTGTCACATTCGTTTCCTCCGGCTTTGGGGCTTTGTAGACACAATCCAAGTCTGAATAACACGGTTTAAACAGCACAGAGAGACAGAGGGAGTTTAAGAGAGAAACAAGTTAGGGAAAAAGAGAGAGAGTGGGGAGAGAGAGATGCACGACAATCTGTCACCATCTTGAAGACCAAAACGGGAAATGTTTTTTCGATCGCAGATCACAAAAATAAATGACAAATTATGCTAAATTAAAAATGTATTTGAATTAAAAATTAAATTAAATTAAATATATATTTAAATTAAATAAATTAAATATATTTATTATTATCGGGGCCAAGCGCAAAGAAGACGATAAGACATGTCAACATGGCTGAGTAGGGTTGGGTATCGGTTGGGTTTTATCCGATACCAGTACCTACTCGGTATTTTTTAAACGGTTCCGGTGCTTAGACGGTTCTTGAACCGGTACTTAAGAAAACGAAACCGCGCACTTTGTCAAAAAATAATACCCTTTTATTTACAGGGCCAAACTGGACACAATATTAACTTAAATATTTAAATCTTTTCTGATTTCTGATTAAATGAAAAATTGCGCCGTTTAATAGGCCATTGATGTAAAACACTTAAGTTAAGATCAACATTTTGTCTTCACATATTATGACTTTTACTTTAAGCAGAGAAATATCTGACACTGAGCAGAAATATTGAACATATAAAGAAGTAATGGAACTTTGTTAAAACATTTTGCACACGTTGTCACACTCTGTTGAATGGCAACGGTGCTTGCTAGCCTACTTGATATGCAAGATTTGCAGTTGCCATTAAAATAGGCCTACTAGACTTACCCGAAGAGGAACGGCTGCTGTTATCATCATCTGTGATGTCGCGACCCAATCACACTAAATGCGTCTCTATAACACGCAATGTGTTTATCGTGTAATTTATACGCAAAAAGTTTTTACGTGTATAGGATACGCATGGGTTGGTTTAGTAGTGGTGTGGGGTGCGTGTGTGTTACACGTTTGGGTAGAATTAGTGGTGTGGGATGCGTGTGTGTTACACGCAATGAAGTGGGTAGGCTAAAAAACTGCGTATCATATACACGCAAAAATAGAGACACTGGCAGCCTGCTGAACTTGAACTTTCGTCAAGCGTGTCAGAGGTTCTGGGTTCTAATCCGCATTCGTACTGTTTTTTTTCCTCATCAAAACCGATTATGCTCATCAGTGGTTGTATATTAAGCAGGGACACGTTTGTGTACATTATATTTTGTGATTTCACCGGAACAAATAGAGAGTCTCCGCAATCGGCGCGCGTCCGAGTGAAGACAGTGCATGCGGTGTGCGCGAGGTGAAAACACTCTTATTTAACAAACGAACGAAACGAATGCTCTGCTGGTTAACTGGACATGTTTTATTTATATGTATTGGAGGGAGCATTCGTGCCACGAGATGTTTTACAGGGGGCGGTAAAAAAAAGTCAGGCATCGAAATCAGGCACCGAAATTTTCGTTCTTATTCGGTCTGGTTACTACCGTTTATGTCGGAACCGCTTCCCTATTGGCACCGAGTTTCGGTACCCAACCCTAGCTGGGAGTGTCAGACCAACTGCAACAATGAGAAATTAAGGACATTTAAAGATGATTTTAGGCAAAATGACTGAAAAACAATATATACAGTAACTAAAAATATGATTTAATGGATTATCAAAAAACATACATAGTTTTGTAACGGTACACTAATGCATTCGTAAAGTGTTGCATTTAAAATCATGATATTTTATTGTAATTAATGGCAATGTCCTTGTTTTTTTCTATTAGAAAAAAGAAGAAGAAGAAGAAGAAGAAGAAGAAGAAGAAGAAGAAGAAGAAGAAGAAGAAGAAGAAGAAGAAGAAGAAGAAGAAGAAGAAGAAGAAGAAGAAGAAGAAGAAGAAGAAGAAGAAGAAGAAGAAGAAGAAGAAGGCGGCCAACGATTTCAAGAGGTGCCTATACGCACTTTCAGTGATTGGCCCTTAATAATAATGATTAAATAATAAAAAATAAAAAAAACTGAAACTTTTCCCATTAAAAGCACAATCAAAAGCATCTTTGTAAAGGTAAGGCAGAAGGGGGTCTGTTCCATTCATGAGCAACTCTTCTATAACAGCTCAACATTTCACATTTCAAAAAGATATGCATCTACAAAAATATATAAAAAGCTGATAGAAAGTTATTAACCATCTTACAATAAAACATTGCATATAATGTGTAAAATGAAAAGTAAAAATCACCTGTATATACCATTATAGCCATTCAAATCTAGCATTTATATATCAGGGGTTTGATAGGAGTTTAAGTGGAGAAGATAAATGTTGACAAACTAATAAAATGTAGTATTTACTTTATTTATATTTGTTAGCTCTTACTTTTGGTCTAGCCCTTTACTCCCTTACAAACAAATGTTCAGCTATAAATCTGAACGGGCTAAATAGTGCCTCAATGAATAACCCTAATGTGAAGCTCTTGTTAATGTTTATTCAATACAAAGTTGGAGGGAAAAAACTACAGATGAAGCAACATCACATTAACTCGCATTTCCACAGCTGAAATCTCTCCGGCTTCCACCAAGTTCATAACCTGGGAAAACCCTGACGAACTTCCGGCACATTTGAGATTTGCTCTGCAGGTCCGTCTGGCCAAGAGCCCATTCAAGCCCATTTCCAATTTTTCCAAATCGAGGCACCAATCACACGTTGAGGCGGGCTTTACACAATGACGATTGCTCTGATTGGTTTATCCAATTGCGCCCAGAGGCATTTGAGCAACGCCCCTTTGGAAATGGGCTGTGAATGAACCTTCCCCAGACTCTCAGTTACAACTGAGGACGGTCTGGTGTCAACAAGTTCACAGAATTCACAGAAAAGACAAAAATGAGCAGTTCAGACACTTTAAAAAGTCCCCCAATATTCACTCGCTGTTTTCTAAAGCTAAAACTAAAGCTGGCTATGCCAACACGTGGTGCCGGCCGGGTGCAGGGGAAGCCAGCACTCATTTCAGCGAGACTGTGTGGCTGTTAGACCGCCTGCAGATATTTATTAGAGCCGTATGAAATTTTCATGCGGTGTGAAGCATTCTCTTTCATCCAGCAGCCTGCTGTCAAGCGTGAGGAGGAAGCCTGGCAGATCTGCACGGGACGGGGGGGGGCGTTTAAGAGCGGGGGGCCATGCCTTCAGGTGACATCATCAAAACACAGGGGTGAGGGGGCGGGAACATCATCAACCCAAATCAGCCAATTAAAAGAAGACGTGGCTTAGCACAACCGTTTGACGAGAGGCTTCTAGGCTGGCGAGTCAAGCCAGAGAACAAAGACGTGAGCTAATCAGTTAATGAACACCGCGTAACTGAAGCACTTTATGGGTTTAACCCGTAAGATTGTATTTTTTTTTCATTAATGGTTAATTTAATTGATCAAAAGTGACAGTAAGTGACATTTTTCAAATAAATACTGTTCTTTTGAACCTTCTATTCATTAAAGAACCATGGGGAACAAAAATTATATTGATATTGATAATAAATGTCAATCAGAATATTGTACTGTATTTTTGATCAAATAAATGCAGCCTTGAAAGCACAAGACACTTCTTTCAGAAACCGGATGGTGAGTCGAGCCAGAGAACAAATGTGGAGTGAGGAGTTTCTCATGAGAAGAGGATCACGGCTCAGACTGCGACGCGATCTCTGCTAAACTCACGAGAGGAGGAGAATCAACGGGTTCCTCCACTTGTCGAATTTGCTGTCTCTACATCCTGAAGCTCAAAGACACGTCCCGCCTGGACTGTCTCGCACTGGACCTTCATCATTGCTTACATCTCCATCTTTCTTGAGCAGCAAATCAGCATATTAGATGATTTCTGCAGGATCATGTGACACTGAAGACTGGAGTAATGATGCTGAAAATACAGCTTTGATCACAGAAAAAATTTACATTTTAAAATATATTTAAAAAAAAAAACTATTTAAACGTTATTTTATGGTGGACTTATGGTGACAGTGGATGAGATGATGATGACACAGACAGATGACATATGATGAACTAACTTGGTTTCACTCTAAAATGACATTTAGGAAAAAAGCCACGTGGGCACTCACACACACACACACACACACACAAGAGTACACTTCTGTGGTTGAGGGGAAGGTACATTGTATCTGACCTTTGGGTTGTGATTGTGATGGGTAGTTGGCTAAAAGTGAGTCATTGTGCAGGCCTAGACAGTGTGTGTGTGTGTGTGTGTGTGTGTGTGTGTGTGTGTGTGTGTGTGTGTGTGTGTGTGTGTGTGTGTGTGTGTGTGTGTGTGTGTGTGTGTGTGTGTGTGTGTGTGTGTGTGTGTGTGTGTGTGTGTGTGTGTGTGTGTGTGTGTGTGTGTGTGTGTGTGTGTGTGTGTGTGTGTGTGTGTGTGTGTGTGTGTGTGTGTGTGTGTGTGTGTGTGTGTGTGTGTGTGTGTGTGTGTGTGTGTGTGTGTGTGTGTGTGTGTGTGTGTGTGTGTGTGTGTGTGTGTGTGTGTGTGTGTGTGTGTGTGTGTAAGAAAAAGAAAAAGAAAGCTCTAAAACCTATGACAGAACGGGAAATTATTGTACTTTGTTTCTCCAATTAGTGCACGAAGACTTAGTATATAGTGTCAGGCCTGTTTTAAATGTGTGTGTGAGTCACTGGTTCATTTCTATTCTCCTCCAGTGCTCTTCTGGTGTCTTCAGCACAAGGGGCTTTTTGTGGACTGTATTGTGACGGCAGACTCTGGCAGGCACAGACAGGCCGGGGCTGAAGGCCAGCTCAAACACACACACACACACACACTCCAGCAGAATCAGAGCGGAGACGAACCAGTGCTCAACCAGCACAACCGAACACACTTCAGCTCAGCACACATGAACAAACCCTGAATGGAGTCCACATCATAAATACACACTGATCCACATGGAAAGAAATATCATAAATAAGATTTCTTTCATATTTTTCCTAGGCACCAATTGAATTGAATGGAGAGCAAATAAAGCAGTCTATTGCTTCTCTGTGTTTTTTTTCCAAAGGGGAAATATACTAGTCTCATGGTTAAAAGAGGTAGTTGTTTTTTTTTGTTTGTTTCTGAAAGTCTCTTATGCTCACCGACGGCAAAAATTTATGTGATCAGAAATACAGTAAAACCGTAATATTGTGAAATATTATTACAAAAAAAATTTATTTGAATATATTTTACAATTTATATTTTTCCTTCAGTTACAAAGCTGAATTTTCAGCACCATTACTCCAGTCTTCAGAGTGATCCTGCAGAAATAAATCATTATAATATGCTAATTTTCTGATTTGTCTTAGAATTATCAAATTTAAAAACCAGTTGTGCTGCTTAATATTTTTGTGGAAACCTTGACACTTGATGAATAGAAAGTTCAAAGAACATTTATAATAGAATTGTTTGTAACATTGTAAATGTCTTTACTGCCACTTTTGATCAATTTAATGAGTGCTTGTTGAATAAAAGTATTAATTTCTTTTAAAAACTTTTTTTATCACAAACTTTTAAATGAGAGTGTAAATGAAATTGCTTAGATTTTACAAGATGACAAATGTCTACAATCAAACGTCAGAAATCCCAATATAAGCTCAAACATTTCTCATCAAATCCTTTCATGTCCAGATTTTCCACATTGATTTTATAGCTCTATTCTTTAGAATCATCTAAGACAAAGTCGATTCTTAAATGAAGCCTGAACTGAGAACACCGTTACATCTCCTGAGTTATGAAAGAGAAAAATCTGAGCAATAAAAACCTCCTCTCGGAAGAAACACATGCAGGAACTTTTACAGTATTAAAACTTGCACCACAAACATGCAACAGAACACGTCTTCAGGCCATGTCAAGAGCTCATAATCTCAGCAGACATCGGCACTGCAGGAAGTGCACTCACGAGAAATCAAAAATGATCAAGTGATTCTGTGTACTATTCAAGACTGCACAGCGTAACCTAAAATGTCATCAACAATGCAATAATAACTTGTATCTATCTACAAATAATATATTTATTACAGGTGCATTTCATATTCTAACAAATAAAAGTGTGAAATATATCACACCGTTTATTCAATTCAAGTGAACCACTTTAAATTACATGAATATGCACATGATTTATATAAATACTGAAATATATATATATACAAGAAATGTCATTAAAACAAATGTATGCAGTGAATAAATCTGTGGAGTAAAGTTCACCCAAGCAGTCACTCCACGCATGCTGTTGTGTTTCTTACCTGGAGCTGGAGTGTGTGATCTGAATGAATGAAAGGGTGAGAACCGGGTCTCTGAACCAAGTCCATCCTTACAGTAGAGGCACGCTGACCCCAGAACACAGTTACCCACTGTCTCACTGGCCAAAGTGCCACGGTCAAACACTGACCTGCCCCACACTGAGTGTGTGTGTGTGTGTGTGTGTGTGTGTGTGTGTGTGTGTGTGTGTGTGTGTGTGTGTGTGTGTGTGTGTGTGTGTGTGTGTGTGTGTGTGTGTGTGTGTGTGAGAGAGAGAGAGAGGAATCATATCAGTCATATGATCATATGCAGTCTATATTAGCGGCACTCGGGATTATCGAGTTTCCCAACAACTGACTACATTGCAAAAATAATTTTCCTTATCCGTATAGTTGTTGTTTGTCAGTAAGATATCATAATTTACTTTTTTAAGATATTAAGACTGGTTGTCACATATTTATTTAATTAAGTTTATTTCTGTAAATACTAACACTACTGATAATAATACATATTAGTATATATTTTGAATTGACAAATGCTGGAATGCAGTGATTTTTTGTTTTGCATTTCTGTGGTGCAAATATTTTAGGATCTCTGAATAGGATATATTTGCTTAATATTAATATTATAAAATTGTATTAACATTTTCTGCAAGCAAAAATAAGAAATATTTTAAAATATTACATATAGATTTAAAAATGAGAAAAAACATTTATTTTAAAATAATTAAAAGTATAATAAAAAAAGATAAAAAAAGATAAAAAAAGATAATGATAATAATAATAATTGTATAAACAAATTTTAAATACTTAAAAGGAATATATATATATATATATATATATATATATATATATATGCCTCAATCCCACTTCGTCCAGTTGTCTTTAAATGCAAAACACTAAAGCAGTCTATATTATACCTAATTATTTGAATAACTTTTGAGACAAACCGCGGACTAGTTAATTTAAAAAAAATATGTGGTTTTGTGCAGCGCTGCTCTCGACCTCTCACTTCCTCCTGTATCTCTCTCTCTCTCTCTCTCTCTCTCTCTCTGATGATAACTAAGACTGTCTGCTTCTGTGGCATACGCCTGGCCGAGGTTAAATGGATGAAATATGCTGACATAAAATCAGGAAAACAGCTTTAACACAGCACACACAGAACAGTGACTGGTTCTATCAAAGTCCCTTTAACAGAACACATCAAAACGCCTCTGGATGCAACCAAAACCAAAAGAAACCTCTGCGAAAACGCGGAGGAACGGAAAATGAGAGAGATAGATTTGTCATCACTTTTCCAACTAAATAACTCTGAAAAGTCTGCTTGTGTCAAGTTGGCCATGTGCGAACGCTGGCAGTGTGCTACAAAAGTATAGCACGGATCTTTTATGCAGCCGAACAAAAGAATCAGGCCGTTCTGAGGGTCTTATTGTCATGCCTTTCCCAACCTCTCAATCCCGCTTCCGCAATTCTTCTATCTTTATCTCTCACACCTTCTGTCCCTCTCACCTTTCCATCTCACAGCTCACACTTGCTCTCTTCCTTCTCTTTCTCTCAGTAATGGGGTTTGGTGCTGTAGAAAATTGAGGGCGGGGGGGGGGGGGGTTGGGGGGCATTTGTTGTGTGTGTGTGTGTGTGTGTGTGTGTGTGTGTGTGTGTGTGTGTGTGTGTGTGGTCCGTGCTGAGTCTAATTGCCGGTGTTGTGGAGCTAAAGTCATCCGGGGAGCCACACAGAGCCGGCGGGGTAAAATTGAACAAGCATCACCCGTCAGGAGAGCTTCCACTCAGAGCCGCTGTCAGCCTGTCCTGTTTACCTGCTACACAATTATCATCCAGCCCCAGGGAACCCTCTGGAACAACACATCTATCCTCTGGGGGAAGCGTGATGGTCCAACATCGCAGAGGGAGATCGGCCACTGATTCTTGCTGTGTGTTAACGGTTGGAAGAGGTTACGAGCATGTTGCAACGGAGATGTGCAGAGCCATGAGGAAAGGTAGTTATGAAAGAATAAAGGCCGGTACACACAGATTTTTTTTTTTGAATTCCACTGCACAGTTTGCTAATATTTTGTTGCATTTTTAAGAGACTTTTGACTGCACTTCAGTTATTTTCTGCTGTCCATTATTTCTGGAGCATACTTCATAAAAGTGCATCTCGAGACCCCTTGCAAATTATTTTTGTTCTTGATATATAATATATTTGTTTAATGTTTAATTTAATGTGAAATTTACACTTTTCAGAGAATATTCCATAAAGTAATTTTTTTCTTCCATATATTAATAACAAGAAAATAATGAAAAGGTATTAATAAATTGTTTTTTTAAATATTGAACTATATATAGAATGTATTAACTTTTATATGGTTTATATATATATATATATATATATATATATATATATGTCACAATTCAATACAAATTGCGATACTTAACACACGATACAATACTATATACACTATATTCACAATATTTTGAATCACATTTTTTTATTATTACTTTACTATTATTAAAATATTATTATTATTATTTTATTATTATCAGGACCCACAAAAATCCCCCCATTGCATTATTATACATTATATTCAACATTATCTATAGTGGTTTAATGTGGTAATGTCACTGAAACTCCGTAAACATAATTTTTTTCCGAACGCAAATATCTTCATTCGTTTTTGGAAGTTGTACAAAAATCGTATATGTTTGAAACAACATTGGGGTGAGTACATGATGACAGAATTTACACTTTTGGGTGAATTATACCGTATAAATACAGAAACCTGAGCCTTGGATAAAACTAACTCTATATCACGAATCATATTGTTTACATTAACGATACATATTGTCACAATTTTAAAGATGTACTGTATCGTTACACCCCTAACATGTATACACATATAACCATATTAAAAAGTTAATACTTTTACTTTAAATTAAAAAGTAGAAATATGTTTAACAAAATAAATAAAAAATTAAATAAACATGTCTTGAGTGAACAGACCCTAGGGTTGTTTGTGTGTAATGTGATGTTGACCTGAGAGTTTTGTAGGTGGTTTGCGTGGGGTCTGGCCGTAGCCGCTGACCTGGCCCTTGGCTCAATGGGACAGTGGGTCAATGGTTCTGTGCAGCACTGCAGGGATTCCCTTACACACACAAAAGAGTGTGACCCTGCCTGAACTATGGCTTCAACTCTCACTCGAGATCCTTCCAATTCATTCACCCGAACTCTCCAGGCGCATCTGTCCAGTACAACCCATATCTCCATCACTCACAGCTTATTAAATCTCCCTAAAAGCTGGTGGGTGCAATGATTTGTTTCTTCTATTGTCTTGGCAGCTCAATTGAGCATTGCTTCCCCTCCTGTTTTCCATAACCACCCACACTGATATCCAGCCCAAGTACTCTCTTAACCAGCTCTAGGACAGAGATGGAGCTCTGGAGAGTTCACACTGAATCACCTCCTGCCGGAAATCCGGGAGGGATCAGGCCGGGAAGAGGAGGGATCGTGGCCCTATCACTTACACTGCACATCTACGCGAATGGACTTGATGGCAGCCACCCCCACCCCGTTCTCAGCTTTGCAGTAGTAGCGGCCGCCCTGCACTCTCTGGATGTTGGGGATCCGTAGAGTCTCATTGAAGATGGACGTCTCCTGGAACTTGTCAGAAGCGCTGCCTGCTGTCTTGGTCCACCGTACCTGCAGGGGGTGACATTCAGAGACTCATGAGCTAACGTGCAAAACAACTGCATTTCAGAGCATTTTTTATGTCATTCACACACAAACACACACACACACATAATTGTATATGTGGTTTTCAGGGACTCTCCTGGAAGTGTCCTCATAAACCATGTTTACGTTTTAATACCCATGTCACTATGCACATACCATATATACAAGAACACACACACTTAATTGTACATACATTATATTGCCAAAAGTATTGGGACCCTCCAAATCATTGAATTCAGGCGTTCCAATCACTTCCATGCTCACAGTTGTATAAGATCAAGCACCTAGGCATGTTGACTGCTACTACAAACATCTGTGAAAGAATGGGTCGCTCTCAGGAGCTCAGTGAATCCAAGCGTGGTACCGTGATAGGTTGCCACCTGTGCAAGTCCATTCGGGAAATTTCCTCAATACTAAATATCCTACGGTCAACTGTTAGCGGTATTATAACAAAGTGGAAACAATTGAGAACAACAGCAACTCAGCCATGAAGTAGTAGGCCATGCACGTAAAATCACAGAGTGGGGTCAGTGCATGCTGAGGCGTACAGTGCGCAGAAGTCGCCAACTTTCTGCAAAGTCAATACAGACCTCCAAACTTTGTGTGGCCATCAGATTATCTCAAGAACAGTGCGTAGAGAGCTTGGAGTGGGTTTCCATGGTCGAGCAGCTGCATCCAAGCCTTACCTCACCAAGTGCAATGCAAAGCGTGGGATGCAGTGGTGTAAAGCACACCGCCACTGGACTCTAGAGCAATGGAGACGTGTTCCCTCGAGTGACGAATCACGCTTCTCTGTCTGGCAATCCGACGGACGAGTCTGGGTTTGGCGGTTGCCAGGAGAACGGTACTTGCCTGACTGCATTGTGCCAAGTGTAAAGTTTGGTGGAGGGGGGATTATGGTGTGGGGTTGTTTTTCAGGGCTTGGCCCCATAGTTCCAGTGAAAGAAACTCTTAATGCTTCAGCATACCAAGACATTTTGGACAATGTCATGCTCTCAACTTTGTGGGAACAGTTTGGGGATGAACCCTTCCTGTTCCAACATGACTGCGCACCAGTGCACAAAGCAAGATCCATAAAGACATGGATGAGTGAGTTTGGTGTGAAGGAACTTGACTGGCCCGCACAGAGTCCTGACCTCAACCTGATAGAACACCTTTAGGATGGATTAGAGCGGAGACTATGAGCCAGGCCTTCTCGTCTAACATCAGTGCCTGACCTCACAAATGCACTTCTAGAAGAATGGTCAAAAACACACTCCTAAATCTTGTGGAAAGCTTTCCCAGAAGAGGTGAAGCTGTTTTAGCTGCAAAGGGTGGGTCAACTCCATATTAAACCCTACGGACGGATTAAGAATGGGATGTCATTAAAGTTCATGTGTATGTAAAGGCAGACGTCCCAAAACTTTTGGAAATATGTATATGGTTTACAGGGACTCTCCCATAGACTCTCCCGGAAGATATATATATATATATACATTTGCTTAAATTTGCTTACACGTGATTGTCAAGAAAAAGTGCAGAATCTGATTCATAATTTAAAATAAATTAATATCTAGAGAAACTGAAGCTTTGTTAAGTTACATTTGATGAGTCAATGAGGTCTCAGACTACTTTATTTGTACATATTAAAATCAATGAAAAGATATGTCTTAATACAATGATTAAGACATAAAAGTATAATATTTAGCCATTCAAATTAGAAAAAGCTCTATTATTTTGTCTAAGTAATAAGTTAATGTACAGGAAAAACAGTTAAAAAATATGTCTAGAAAGGCTGGTCACGTTGACGAGTAAAAAGTACAGTGGGACTCAATAAGTTTGACCCAGTTCAAGTACAGCGGTCGGACTCTGACGGTAATCACACTCTCATCCGTCTCAATCATTCTTTTGATGCCTTCACACAATCTTTGCATTGAGTGTGTAAGGTCAAGTGAAAATCACAAACTAAAGCCGGTGTAATCTCCTCCACCTCTCCACCTCTGGACATCAGTAAGCTGCCTCTGTTAAAGCGGGGTCACCTCTGAACAGGGAGCCACATGGGCGAGCAAGCCATTGTAGTTGGCAGCGCTGGGGGCGGAGGGAAGGTTAGGACGTACGTGCAAAGGATTATGGGATTACACAGACCTGTGTAAACGACAAGCTTTGTGTTTATTCAGGTTTATTTGCCTGTGGATTTGGGACACAGCTGCTGTTCATTTATCAGGTGTAGCGGGTGAGAAATTAATACAGAGAAAGAGAGAGAGAGCTCCTGGGTGTAACCTATCCTCTTGGTGGCAAAGAACAGAAAAGCTGGTCGAAAGTTGTTTGATGAGGCAAATTCACTGAAAAGTTGTGCCACTTTCATGTGTGGACGGTAGTACAGCTCTTTGCTGCGTCCTCCTCAACCTAGAACTCCAAACAAACTCAAGGTGAGGAATTGCACCATACAAATTGCATTGCGCCATAATCTGGATGCCAAAAACCTCAAAACTGTTCAACTATTTAATATAGTATTTTGAAAGTATTATTATATTAAATTACTACATTAAAATATTTGAAGATATGTCAACACAAAAATTTATATTCATTTATAAATCATTCTAAATTGTCACCAAAAACTTAATGTAAAGTGCTACTATGTTTTCAAATGTTGTAATTGTGTTTTTTTAACATGCGTATGTATGTACATACAGTATGTATGCATGTAGGTATACGTATACACATGATCCTTCAGAAATCATTCAGTTATTATCAATGTTGGAAAGAGTTGTGCTGCTTAGTATTTTTTTGGGAACCTGTGATACTTTTTTCAGGATTCATTTGATGAATAAAAAGTTTAAAAGAACAGCATTTATTCAAAATAGACATCTTTTCTAACAATATAAATCTTTACTATCAGTTTTGATCAATTTAACACATCCTTGTTGAAATAAAGTATTAATTTCTTCTTCTTCTTTTTTTAAGATGACTGACCCCAAACTTTTGAACAGTAGTGTATTGTTATAAAATATTTTTTATTTTAAATAAATGCTGTTCTTTTAAAACTTTTATTCATCAAAGAATTCTGAAAAAGTAGCATAGGTTATAAAAAAAAAAAAAAATTAAGCAGCACAACTGTTTCCAATATTGATAATAAATCATCATTTTAGAATGGTTTCTGAATGATCACGTGACACTGAAGCCTGGAGTAATAATGCTGAAAATTCACTAATTCACTAATGAACTGACAAAGGTAAAAAGTACTTTCATATAAGTTACAGGATATACATCCATTTTTGCATATATTATATACAGTATTTTTCTAATCATCTATAATGAGAAAAGTTGCTATCGTAGGTAACGATTCGTTGAAGTAAAGGGCCGTAGTGAGCTGAACCTCTGATCTCTGTGTTGACGCCTGTATCAGGATCCACCACTGATCGTGAAATGTCAACAACAAAAAAACGTACAGTTTGTGTTCTCAGAAGCCCAAAACTCTAGCATCATTGTGTTGATTCATCGTGGCTCTCAAAGGGCCGCCGCTGGCAGATGTGAGACAGATGGCGCTGGATAGGCTATCATTACAGCGGCCTCAGACGCCTCACTTACAGCAATGCACAGAAACTTTCAAAGTCTCAGTGATATGAAGAGAACAGGGCTGATGGCAACAGACACTGAAATGCCGCCCGCTACAGGAAACGCAACATGGGACGAAGAAATTGGTCATGAAACAGATGAACCAGTGAAAGAGACGACGCTGCCCTTCTCAACATCAACAGCTGCCACACATCACAGTGTTTTACTGCTCCACAGATCCCAACAGACTGCGCAAACCCTGCCTGTCTCCCTCTTTCTTCACACACTCGTTTCTGTCTGCTCTTGGGAAAGAACTCCCATGAGTCTCGGTTAGCTGTACAGTAGCGTCTTCATCTGTCTCTGCTGAACAATCCGGCTCGGTTGACGCTGGGCACACAATTCTGATATGGGTTCTGGATCTTTCCATTTTGCTAGTAATCATTTTGGTTCTGTTTGTTCAGGCCAAGGGCAGGATTATTATCACAAATTCAAACTTTATATTTAAAAAAATATCTATAAACTTATTTTATTTCAGCTAGTTGCCAAGTTAGCATTTTTCATTTTCATTTAGTTTAACTTGAAATACTAAAACAACTAAAAATTAAAAATAAAATGAATAAATAAAAGTATATAAAACTCATATTAACCCCTTATATTGGCATCACAGCCATTACATATTTAAAACAGTAATATCCTATACTAAACCTGAACTAATCTTGACAAACTATACATCATTTGAAAGCTTACAATCTCTAGTTTACATATTTGGTGACTGATTTTCCAAAATAAATTACAGGGGAGCCGTAATTTATCAATTTGCAACAAAATATTTTCATATTCCTATAAGGCGTGTTCAGACGTTTATTTTGAAATAGTGATGAACATGAAAAAACATGAAAGAATGGTAGAAACCTGGTAGAATGGTAGAAACCCTAAAAAAAGGTTGTTTGTTTTCATGCCAAGAGTTCAAAAGATAGCATCCATTCAATTATTTTAGAAAAAAAGGTCTGAAAATGTTTTGAATATAAAGACAAAAATAATAGATTCACCATTTGTGATGTGGCAGCGAGCTATAATGCACATACGTGTTCTTTTTATGTTTCTTAGAGGTTGAATTCATTTAAAAATCTGCCAAACTTCCAATACTACTTCTGAATAGGATGTCTACTTCATAAATTGTATGAAAATTGTAAAAATAATGGTTCAGATCACTCAAACAACATATGGAAATGGAGGCGCTCTTAAATGGGCAGTAATGTCAACTAGTGGAGAAGTGTGGTATTGCGCCCAAACTAAATCTCACTGAAAGCTTATTTTTTGAGATATCAACCTAAAACTTGAAAAACAACTTGTTCAGATTTTTGGCTTAGATTTTTTTGCATTTTTAGAGTCCACCAGGTTTTGAAAATATATATTTTATATAAAATATGAATAATAAAATTTTTAACATTGTACATTTTCATAAACTCAAACGTCCTTAACTTTTTTTCTGTTTCACTTTCTTAATTTATTTCACTTCTACAAAAATATTCTTCTTCTGCCAAATCTCTTCTTTAAAACAAGACCAATCTTACATCTATATTCCAAAGCATTCTTAAATTACAACTATTTAAGTTCGGAATGTGCATTTGTCTATTAAAAAAAAAAAGGGGGGGGGGTGCCATTAGGGGTTAAACACTAGATATATAAAAAAAAAAAAAAACTATAAATCAAATGACAAAAACACATAACACAAGTACTAAAACTTAAACTAAAATTTAACTTAAAAAGATTCTACATAAAAAAAAAACTATAATGGCTTATATAAGTGATGATAGAGATGATGGCTAGTTAGCATGTCGTAACTATACATGGCCATTAAACCGCCATGTATTTTGCATGAATAAAATATTTGCAATCAACATTTAAATTGCAAATATTTCATTATAGTAGATGTTTAGCAGCAGCACTAATCCATAATGAAGCTGCAAGAGGCAGCGAAACGAGAAATGTAGCATTAGTTACGGCATTACGCAAAGGTCAAAAATAAATGAGGAGAAAAAAAGTACAGCAATTAGGATTAGATTTCTCATGCTAAAAACAAACATAATTTGTTCTGTAATTTTTAGGTTGTGTGAGGTAAAATAGTTTATTGCAGGACTGAAATTATAAAGTACGCTTGCGCAACACACATTCACCTGAAGTCCTCGGGGAAAGCTAGTCACGTCCGAAGTGAGCTTTTATCATTCCACTCCCATTTCTCTCTCTCTCTCTGCTTCAGGTTTTCTCTTCCCGCCTATCCTATAACTGCCTCTATAAATTAAGTTCTTTGCGAGTGACACCAATTCAAGTCAAGCATTCGCAAAGAGACGTTTATTGCTTAATGCCTGTCATGCCTGCTTAAATCTGTGCGGCAGTGGTCTCTTCAGAACTAGCACTGGGTTATTGCCACTGTAAGCACATTTAATGCTCATTGCCGAGCTTTTTATGTGTGAGCATGTTAAATCGGTGAAGAGTGATCACTACACACAAAAGCTCAATGTTTGCAGCTCAGCTTTACACTGTGTATTGCTCTAAAATCTTGTAACCCTTTCTTTCCCCCTCTCTCTCTCTCTCTCTCTCTATTCAATTTTGTGCTTTATTGGCACGACAGAAACTGTCTATTTGTACTGCTAAAGTGATGCAAAATCAGTAAAATAAATAAGGTAAAATGTACAATTAGCCTAAAAGGTGGACGCTATTATTTGGTAAGTAGCCGTGCAATACTCAGGATAATTGCGGGTCATTATCGCCAAATAAACAGACGCGGTGAGCAGGATCCCAGTGTGAGGCGGAGCGGACTCATGCATCACCCTGAAAGTGTTTTATATAAGCTAAATACAGATGTTTCAGTTTAAACAATCAGTTACGTGTGTGTGCGTATGTCAGGGCTGCCAACTTTTGAGTTTGAATGGGAGAAAAAAAGGGAGAAAATTTCTCCCACATTTCTGTATGTGGGAGAAAAAAAACTTGGAAAAATAAAAAAGTAAATAAAAATAAAGCTTACTAATAAAACTTACTGACCTAAATCTTTTGAACGGTCGTGTACATTTCGAATAATAAATATATGTATACATAAGTCTTGTTTATTTTAATATGTTTATTGATACACACATAAGATCCAGATAACAGAGGTTCCCAGTATAATAAGCATAGAGTTTGCAATCCTGTCCGAATCAGTGCATGAAATCACAGACGTCCTGTTCTAATAACTGTAACTCAACCATTATTTAGAAAACTAGATCTGTCAACGGCAGGATCAGAAGAGAAACAGAAAACACAGGAGTGCGAGGAACAGCAAGAAAGAAAGAAGACATAAGCGGTGTCAGGTTTTGCCAGCTCATTTCCCGTTCTGAACTGCACTTCTGTTCACTGAAATCAATCCTAATCGAAACACACGCAGCTCTGTGGAGTATTTAAACCTCTCCATGTGTTACACAAACAGCAGCTCTATTAAACTTCCCACGCCGAGCGTAATAAATGAGAGTGTAAGATGTGAGGTGGCTTTTTCCACTCACGGACACAATGAGGGCAGGAGTACAGTACATCTGCTGCACACCTTCAGTCTCGCAATACCAGATCTCACTTCTGCCCTGCAAACAAGCCTATGAAGACAACAGGCACATTTACATGGACATTTACTCAATAGAAAAGCAGTTCATACCAAAATGAATCATTTACTCTCCTCAATGTTGTTTGAACCCCATATTATCCTCTTTTTTTATGTGAGACAGAGGCAGAATGGAAAAGCTTGAAAATGGAAAAGGCATCATAAAAGTCTTCCATGCAACTATATGTCTAGCTTTCTGAAACTAGGCGCAACACATTTAACACAAGATGGATGGATGGATGGATGGATGGATGGATGGATGGATGGATGGATGGATGGATGGATGGATGGATGGATGGATGGATGGATGGATGGATGGATGGATGGATGGATGGATGGATGGATGGAATCACTAAAACTTAAGCTAAGATTGAAATGAAAAGTAAAAAAACACGACAAATATTATACTAGTACTTAAAACTATAAGATAAGTGTACATGCACCTTTTCCTGTCTTTCTGGTAATACTGGATATATTTTGTCATTCATTTTAATACATTTTCAGTCATTTGGATGGATGGATGGATGGATGGATGGATGGATGGATGGATGGATGGATGGATGGATGGATGGATGGATGGAAGTATGGATGGAAGTATGGATGGATGGATGGATGGATGGATGGATGGATGGATGGATGGATGGATGGATGGATGGATGGATGGATGGATGGATGGATGGATGGATGCTAATTATTTATGTATCGTTCTTAGATAGAACACTAGAATGATAGATAGATAGATAGATAGATAGATAGATAGATAGATAGATAGATAGATAGATAGATAGATAGATAGATAAACTAAGATAAGTGTACATGCACCTTTTCCTGCCCTTAATACTGGATATATTTTTATCAGTCATTTTAATACATTTTCAGTCATTTAGCACAGCAATTTAATTGCATTAATTCTCGTTCATGCACACTGAATTGCCAAGTAAAAAAATTTATTTCATCTTCTCACCTAAAAAGTTTTTTTCCCCAATAACTTAACTTTTTATAACTTTCTGTGTCACGAAGCACTCATAATTACTTTCATCTGAACATACGCAGATATATCTTTTGAAGTTCAGTCGATCTTCTCGTGTCTAAGTGGGTGGTTCTTGGCCACATAAAATGCAGTGAGGGCTAGTTTTTAAGTCCACAGTCAAAAGTCTGGCTTGGCCTGACTTACAGGATTTCACTGACACATAGTTCATCGGCGACAAGTCTGATCCATCTGTGATGTTCTATAATCACTGACTTACTGAGCACGGAGTTAAACACGCCACATGATCAGGGGACAGATCCGGTTCCTCTCGGATGGCAATCAAGAGCAATCTGAGATCGATCCGTTTGAGAGAGCAATGTCTGGAACAGGAAACTGAATCGCGATGATCATGATGATTAATGCATTCCTAGCATTGATTCATTTGGCTTTTACACAAACAGGCTTTCATTTACCATCATGTGTGCTCCCTGGGAATTGAAAACACAACCTTGGCATCACGACTGGCTATAGGAACATGATTATGATGACGGTCATGATGTCAGTGCTGACCAAGGCATGCGGCGGAGCGCTGACAGATTGTAACGTGAACCGTTCCATCGAGAGAACGCTGAAACTGAGACGTGATCGATGGAGAAAGATTTGAGGAAGTGACATATCTCATCATGGTTTGGGTTTCTGCTGGACAAAATAACAAATGAGATCTCTTTTTATCTCAATTGTTTCTCTTTCAATTGTTCTCTCATTGGAGAGTTAGTAGAGTATTAGTAGACTGGTAGGGTTAGGGTTAGAATAAGTTGCAAAGATACTTATAGTCAGTAGAATGTCTGTTGGAGAACCATCATAATAAATATTTAGCAGATATTAAGCAGAAAGTCTTCTAATACTCTAATGAGAGTTAGTTGACATGTCGTTGCAAAGTTACTCATAGTCAACTGTTCAAAAGGGAACCATCAAAATAAAGTGTTACCGAGATCTCATTATGAACTCAACTATTTCTAATGAGCTGCTCCCAATACCAAATGATCCACATTTATTTTATATCGTCACATTCTTACTGAACATTTGATTTCTCATTTGACTATTTTTATTCCTCAAGGATCTTTAGAAGAAACATCTGAGACGATGGTGATATTTAAATGAAACAACTGAGCACTGAGAAACCACTCATCTCATGTTAAATCAAGCACTTATGTTGTTAAATTAACATCAAATGCGCATTTTCCACCTTCTCTCTTCAGTAAAGCATTAAACAGGCTTATTATGCTACAGTTCCTTTAATAAGACTCATATATGTAAACGACTTCTGATTCACCAACACAGCTGCTTCCAAGTTAAGTTTTTTCTGCGTAGTTTCTATAACTGGTCTGAACTGTGAATGTCTATACAGTACATCAAAGTACATCAATTCAAAAGTGCATGTTTTTCATAATGTGAGCTCTTTTAAAACAGTGTTTACTCCACCAGTAACATCAGCTTTTTAAAATATCAAACATTTCTGATGACCGAGTCTCTCCCTCCCGCTATCACCAAAGGTACAGCGAGACATCTGGTACAAGTTAAAACGTTCAAGTCTAACCCTCCTTTAATTGATTCTCTCTTGTGGCCAATCAGAGGCTGTTAAAAAGCGTTTCTGTGTGAAGCCGTCTGGTGTAATGCATTGAGATGCCGTGCACACTGAGGTGCCAACGAGAACCACGCTTTCTAGAACACTCCACCACTGGGGCCTTTACACAAGCACACTGCTTTAATATTCCTTCTGCTCTGTGTGTGTCTCACAATCACACACAATTCATCCTCATCTTCCTCATACCGTTTCCAAACAGGGGCGTTGATAAGATCTGAAATATAAGTAATATAAACCTTATCAGCTTAGCTCATGAATATTAATTATGTAGTGTAACGTTCGCCAGGTAGTCCTGATGGATTTTGTGTAAATCAGGTAAGTAGGCGCACAGCATAATAGAAGTATGGCTTCTGTCCAGTGTTGAATTAACTATTAGGCTACTGTTTGTGGTGTTTAATAAGTGTCTTTTTTTTATATATCTTCTCCTATACGGTAAGTGTGTCACAATATTCCGGTAGCGACGATAACCGTGATACTTAAATTAAATATCGTTATCGTTTTAATTAGGGGTTTCGCGATATACCAGTATTGGTGATAACCGTAATATTTCAAATGAATAATACACATACAATAACATAGCATGAAAATGATCCAGCGCCAGTATCTGGCAAGATTGCACCTTAACGCTGGTTGCCACCCGTTATAAACAGGGATGTAGTGGAGGCTAAACGCACGTAAACGCCGTTTGCGCACCTCCCAAAATTCTGAAATAGTGTTTACCCACCTCCAAAGTGGGTTTATCCACCTCTAAATTGCGTTTATCCACCTCTAAATAGCCTATAGTTCCTAAGCCATTTTAAATGTCATTTTAGGTTCATATTGTTCATTATTAGTTTCATAGGTTGTTAAATCTAAGACAAAGTCTTTCATATTGCGCTGCATTACTGTCAGTAGCCGCGTTTCCATTACCCTTCAAATTGCGCAAATTGAGAATTGAAAATACGCACAATGGAAACACGTAAATTTAGCAAAAACTCTCGTTTATCGCAAAAAGTTTTTACGCTCACATGAGGAGCTTTTTCAGGCAATTCGAAAAAGGAATATTTCGCAAAACTGCAATGGAAACAGTTTTTGCGCATTTACAGTCACCTGACTTGGAAGACAGGGTTGGATTTGTGAAGATCAGGCCCTTCCTAACTGAGCATGCAACACAACTTCTCGCCCAGGCCTTGGTTATCTCTAGGCTTGATTACTGCAATGCTCTTTTGGCTGGTCTTCCATCATGTGCAACTAAACCTCTACAAATGATCCAGAATGCTGCAGCCCGCCTTGTCTTCAACGAGCCCAAAAGGGCCCACGTCACTCCTCTGTTCACCTCTCTGCACTGGCTACCACTCGCTGCTCGCATCAAGTTCAAGGCATTGATGCTTGCTTACAGATCGACCACAGGCTCAGCTCCCTCCTACTTTCACTCGCTCCTACGAGTCTACATCCCTACCAGAAGCCTGCGATCGGTTAATGAGCGACGGCTCGTGGTACCATCACAGAGAGCCACAAAATCACTCTCCAGAACATTCTCATTCACGGTTCCTTGCTGGTGGAATGATCTCCCTACCCTCGTCCGGAATGCAGAATCCCTGACCACATTCAAAAGACAACTAAAAACTCATCTCTTCCGTGAGCACTTGAAAAAAAAAAAAAAAAAAAAAAAACTCTTTAATCCTCCCTCGTTTGGCTTATGCTACTCTGAGCACTGCCAGAACTTTGTATTTTGAGCACTATTTTTGCCTCTTCACAATGACTCGCTTGCTGTAGTCCTCAGTTGTAAGTCGCTTTGGATAAAAGCGTCTGCTAAATGACTAAATGACTGGCTAATTAGTATAAAAGAGGCAAGTCCATTGATATGTCCTGCCCCAACCTCCATGCTTTCAATAATAAATCTAATAGATGTTTAAAGTAATATTACTTTCCAAAAAAAGTGGCAGAGAAGATGAACTTTAGAAAAGTGGAGAGTTCTATTAGTTGCTTTGGCCCTGATTCGTAGTGCTTCATCTGTGCTTCCATGTTTTCTCCTCTCCATCTCTCTGTTGTCGTATGACCTTGTGTGTCTTGATCAGTGTGTGTGGAGTGATTTTTTTAACATCTGATCTTTCTGTTTTCAGAACTGTATTGATTCTTCTCCACTGCACTCTCAAGGACAGAAACCAGACCCATACGACCCCTCTTTCTACTCCCCTCATCTCAAACTTCTCCACCATTCTCTCTCTTTTTTGTTTTTCTTTGTTCTCTCTCTCTCGCTTTCTCTCTCTCTCCCAAGGTTGCAGTGAGCAGCAGTATGAATAAATAATGTGCGGAGTGGGATCTCTTTCAGAAAGGCCATTTAGGCTGCTATTGTGTTACTAAAGGCTGTGCATTTAGCCGCTGATGTCCATGTGACAGAAATGCTATAGGATGTGAACTGCGAGGTGTGTGAAGCAGCTATATCTCAAACACCATGCACTAGACCTTCCCAATGACCTTAAACACAATCACTGCTGCTCGCTTTCACTGCACATCGACTTGCTAACTTTCTCTTCTGTTGCAAGCGTACTAAGACATCTGTGTCTTGAACATTAAGGTTAGGATGTAAATGAGAGATAAATCACAAAGGAGATCTCTCTTATATCTCTGTTGTTTCTTCTAGACACCAATGTGATTAAATGGAGAGCAAATAAAGACTTTTGAAGTCTTTTACCTCTCAGATTGTTCAACTATTATTTTGCATTATTCGTTTTTATTTCTACCTATATGCTGCTATCATTATGACAGAAAGCTAAAATGTTTCATAAGCCTTATCCCATATTTTTCCAAAAATGACCATCACACACACAATACAATAAATGTTTCATTACAGATTCATAGACTAAAATGGGTATTTACACTTGGTCACATCATGCATTATCATTTCTGTAAAGAAATATTCAAAAGTTGTTGTTTTTTTATGTTTTTGAAAGAAGCCTCTTATAACTCACCAATGCTGCGTTTACAGTATTTGGTTAAAAACAAGTATTATTTCTATTTAAAACAACTTTTTTCTATTTTAATATATTTTCAAAGTGTATTTATTCCTGTGATCAAAGCTGTATTTTCAGCATCATTACTCCAGTCTTCGGTGTCACATGATCCTTCAGAAATCATTCTAATGCTGATTTGCTGCTCAAGAAACATTTATTATTATTATTATCATCAATGTTGAAAATAGTTGTACAACTTAAGAAATAGAAAGTTCAAAAGAACAACATTTATTCTAAATAGAAATACTTAGTAACATTATAATCTCTTTGCCAGCACTTTTGATCAATTTTATGTGTCCTTGCGTATCATAAATGTCACAGACGCCAAACGGCGGGTTGAATGGTACAGTATATCCAAGTGAAAAGAGAAAGTGCATACACAATACAATCTAACAAAATGCATGAAATAAAGTATAAATACACCCAAAAGTGCAGCTAACTGAAGAAGAGCCCACATACTATATAAGCCAACAGTTCATTGTCCACCTTTACAATAGCTATAGATTCAAAAAAGAAAGATTTCTGCCATATTTTCAGCCCAAAAGTGAATTAAAAACAACAAATGGGTTCATAGAGCAATGGATATGCGACTGGTCCCCGACAGGGAAGCACACTATCATTTTGAAGACGGCTGACCTTTACTGACTCTCTGTTAATCACACAGAGGAAAAAAACATGATGTGGAAGAAAAAGTGAGGGGGAGGGAGGGGGTAAAGCAGTATCATGTTTTTAGACACGCTGCAGAATGCCAATGCAGAGAGGAACTCAACACTCCCTTTGGGATGCAGCACACACACACCAGAACCCAGCGTACCCGCACCACAGTCACCATCTACACTGAACACACCGCAGTGAACGTGCTTGAGTCAAAGGGGCTGATTTGGGTAGGCTCATGTCCAGGGTTTGGAATGAAGAAAACTGTCCCTCCAATCACACAATTGTAAAACAACAACAAAAATCACAGTATGTACAGTATAATGTACAGTATATAACAACCACTGGCTCTGCATTCCTGTACCTGAACTCATTACTCCAGAAGCTTGTGTTCTGCAAGGGAACGGCGACTTGTGGTTACATCCCAAAGAGACACAAAATCACTTTCACTGACCTTTACCTGGACTGTTCCCTGCTGGTGGAATGACCTGCATAACTCAACCCGAGCAGCTGAGTCTTCAGGCATTTTCAAGAAACGGATAAAGCTGCATCTTTTTCGCCAGCACTTGACCCATTAATACTAACAGTTTCTATTTTATCCATGTTTTATACACTGCCCAGCTCCAAAAAAGTTGCTGTTTGGATTTAAATGACTGTTTCATTATTGCAGTGATTATTATGCTTCTGTCATGTTATATGTTTGGCAACAGTTCTTCTAACCCTAATTGATGGAGTGTGTAGCTTTTCATTTCTTAAACAACTATGTAGGAAGACACATCATGACCATATTCCAGAATGACAAAGTCAAGATTCATCAGGGTCAAACTGTGAAAGAATGGTTGTGAAGGAGAATGAAGAATCAAGGAGTCCAGACCTTAAATTCATTGCAAGTCTTTGGGATGTGCTGGAGGAGACTTTACAGAGCGATGGACTCTTGCATTGTCAATACAAGATCTTGACCAAAAATGTGTCCACCTCTTGATAGAAATAAATGTTGTGATGTTATTTCCGTCAAGAGGTGCATCAATTTTTGGTGAATTAAAAAAACTACACACTCCATCAATTAGGCTTGAAAGAACTGTTGGCAAACCTATAACATGCTAGAAACATAATAATCCCATCATAGACTCTTACGACTCTTAAGCATTTGCCTATTTAAATTCAAACAGCAAAAAAAATTAAATAAAGAAATAATTTTGGGCAGTGTATATATATTAAAGGGCACCTATTATGGAATTTTGAAATTTACCTTTCATGTAGTGTGTAACATAGATCTAAGTGAACAAAAACATCCTGCAAAGTTTGAAATATGAAAGTGCACCGTATATAAAGTTATTGTCTTTCAAAAGTAAGAGTCGACTCTGAGTCATTTTTATGAATCGTTAGAAGACCGAAGCTTTTTCTCTGACTAGATGACGTCAACTTGTCAAGTTATTTGAATACGATACGCCCACTTACTGCTCTCCAAGGCCAGGGAAAACATCATGGCGACGAGACGCTGTGTTCTGAAGTGCGACTCAAAAGCCAACTTTTTACATCTGCCCAAGGAGGAGCATTTGAAGACTAAGTGGCTACAATCCATATATACAACTATACCACAGAAGTATAGTCCGAGCCTTGTGCTTGCGCCATTTTGAAGACGATTGCTTTATCAACTTAAATGCAATCAAACTTGGATTCGCGAGCCGGCTGATATTGAAGGAAGGTTCAGTTCCAAGTGTATTTGCATCAGCTTCCTCCTCCGTATCACAACCTGTAAGTGTTATTAATAATTGTTGCTTTTATGTTTTATGTAGCATGATTAATAATTATTTTGTTTGTTGTGTAAGCACCGTTTAGCTTCTAGGTCTTCAATGACAATTGTATTGAGATATATGAAGTGTTTGTCGTTGTTTTCGGAGTTGTCTTAAAGAATAGAGTAATACCTCGTAGTAACGTAACTGCATTTTTTTTTTTTTTTTTTTTTTACGCGTTTATGCATCGGGCTAACGCAAACAAAGACTGTTTGTGCTTTTACAATATGAACTCTGGGCTATGCTCGCTAACATAACATTAAATTCTTTATCTTATTTTTAGTTTTTTACTACAAACTACAAAGCAGTGGACTATAATCATTATTATAACACAATTTAATTGATAAAAGCATCATTGTACCCTGTGTTAAACAATAAGTATTATCTATGTAAACACTGCTGGGTCATCTGACCAATCGCAGATTAGCATCGCGCAAAGGAGGGGTTTGGAAAAATGAGTCGTTGAACGAATCATTTGGGAGTCGGTAAGCAAATCAGGTAAAAATAAATGCATATTATACGACAACAAAAGTCTTTTTTTGTCATTGCATGCATGTAAAACTGTTGTTGGGGACTCCCTAAATCTTGCTATGTATACTGTGCTAGACTAACTGGGACTTGTTACAGCACTTACGTATTGTTGCTTTTTTTGTTGTTTCATTATGGACAAAAGCATCTGATAAATGATTTAATGTAAATGTAATGTAAATATACACTACCGTTCAAAAATGTAGGCTCAGTATGATTTTTTCGAAAGACACTAATACTTTTGTTCAGCAATGATATATTACATTTATCAAAAGTGATAGTAAAGACATTTATAATGCTACAAAAGATAACTATTTAGAAAAATTCAGCTTTTTTAACATTCTATTCATCAAAGAATCATGGGAAAATGTTTACAGTTTCCACTAAAATATTAAACGGCACCAAGGCTGCATTTATTTGATCAGAAATATAGTAAAAGCTGTAATATTGTGAAATATTATTACATTATAAAATAACTGCTTCCAATTTGTATATATTTTCAAATGTAATTTATTCCTGTAATATGCTGACTTGCTGCTCAGGAAACATTTCTGATTATTACCAATGCTGAAAACAGCTTGATATTTTAGTTGAAACCGTGATTTTAAAAAAATCTGGATTATTTTATGAAAGACAGATCAAAAGAACAACATTTATTTAAAAAAAATTTGTAACATTATAAAAGTCTTTACTGTCCTTTCCGAATAAAAATCCAAAATTTCTTTAAAAAAAATAAATAAATAAAATGTTTAGTGTACCTACCTATAAACTCTAACATAAATAAAACTAAATACAAAAGTGATGCTACTTATTCTGAATAAGTAATATTGATTAATACTAATATTGGCTGAACATACTCCTTTTAGACCGGTATGCTCGTTTTTATACAGTTCCTATGTTTTAAATGGTTCATAGATGTAAATTTAAGGAAAGCGTCTGGTCTGATATTAAAATGAGACCATACGTGTTACACAAACATACCAACCTGACAATCTACAGAATCACTTGTCTTTCTACAAACATACAGTATATATTCAGATCGCAAACACACTTTGACCTGAATATAAACTACTACACTTCAGAACGCAGAGCATAATACACCAATATACATTCCATGCATGAGCCGTAAAGACAAACAAAATGCAGGCACAAATATCTAGATACAGAAACACACACACACATTGTCTAGTGACCCGTGAAGGCCCGGCACCACAGGCAATAACATCCGACAGTATATGCAGTAATATCCTCATTAGTTTATATTCAGACACTGTGACTATATTCACACTCTATATTACGCTCCTATATTCAGCCTGTTGTCATCACAATGTCCTGACATTTCTAATGGAAATCGTGGATCACGTTATGGAATAGCAACTTCTTTCTTCCGTGCACTCGTTCTCAGGACTTCGGAAGGGAAAACTGATGGAATTCAGATCAGATCGGGTTTTCTCCTGATGCAGCCAGGACCACTAATGTATGTAGACAGGTCGTTGGAAGGATGTGTGTGTGTATGAGGGTCTTTAATAAGTGATCTGATGGCAGAGGACAGAGTGCCTGTGGGAGCCACGCTCTTCACACCTCCTACTGTTATCAGCTCACCCTTACCTTATATAACACACACTCACACGCCAATAAAAGATCCACACAAAAAAAACAAGTCCACTGACAGATCCGCTCTCCATCAGTGTCCGCAGTCATGTTTTATCAGGTGACTGACATGCATACGCACAAACAGTGTAGTGTAGTGTTTATATACAGAAAATGTATTAATTTAAATTATATATAACTTAGATAAGTATTACAGTATTTTATATAGAACACAATTTAAAATCTCACTCTGTGTGTCGACAAGTATGATAAATGTCCCTCACATTAATCTACCAAAAATATGACGAACAAAATCATGCTGTGTCTTTAAAGGGATAGTTCACCCAAAAATGAAAATTAGCCCATGATTTACTCACCCTCAACTCATCCTAGGTGTGTATGACTTTCTTCTTTCAGACAAATACAATCTGAGTTATAAAAAAAAATGTCCTGGCTCTTCCAAGCTTTGTAATGGCAGTGAATGGCCGTTTATGTTTTGAAGTCATAAGGTGCGAAGTCATAGAAGTCATACAGTATGTTCCGACGTTGTGAGGTGTGTAAGTTGCGCTTTAGGCAGTAGCTTGCATTTGATTGCATTTTACTTTGTAACATGTTAAATATGAATATTTTCTTACACAAACTCATCGCTTCGCTTCAGAAGGCCTTTATTAACCCCCCGGAGCAGTGTGGAGCACTTTTATCAGGGATGGATGCACTTTTATGGACTTCAAAACTGAAACGGCAAATCACTACCATTATACTACTAAATAAAAGCCCTAATAAAAAACTAAAGAAGCCCACTGGACAAACTGACAAAAGTGACACAAATTACAAAAGTGTCTTGGCTGATACCAATATATTTGTCCAGTAAATTCACTTGCCATGGGAAGTTGCGGTAAATTTGGACCCATCCGCATGTGTTTCTGTCTGTGTACCTGTGAGTGCAGTGTTTGGTGTGAGTGTGTGTTTGTGTTCACCTGAGGCCGTGGGTGTCCTTTGACCAGGCACTGCAGAACTAACGTGTCCCCCTCTCGGATGGTGTAGATCCGTTCACTGATGTTGTCCTCCTTCACCACACACGCCTGCCCAGAATGCACAATCTGAGCGTTCGCAGGAGCTGAAGGACGGAGAGAAAGTCAGATTATCCTATCACATTTTCACTTCATTCTACAACTTCTTTAGCAGTGACTTTTGCTGTGTTGGAGACCAACTAACTAAAAGATTAATTTCTCCTATCTCACATACAGTGACCCCCAAAAATATATTTGGACACTTAGGCCTACGCCACAATTGAAAATTGCTCAACTAAATAAAGTCAAATGGCATTTGTTTTAAAGAAATACAGCACATCCACATTTTGCAAGCAAAAATATTTCCTTATATTCATTGAATTATGTTTAAATACATTTAAATGATTAATGTACAAATATAGAAAGGGTGTAACGATACCCTCATGTCACGATTCGATACATATGTATATATGATACACAATGTATTGTTACAGAATTGTATTGTATTCGTGTAATAGATACGAAATATAAAACAATTTTATTTATTACTATCATTCGTATTTTCCGTAAGTTAATTATAATCTTATCCGTACTTATAATCGCTCCGGAGTATAAGTCGCATCAGTCAAAAATGCAGAGGAAAAAAACATAAATAAGTTGCACTGGACTATAAATCGCATATATTTAGAAATTTATTTCACAAAATCCAAGACCAAGAACAGACATTTAATCTGGAAAGGCAAGTTTCAGCTCCACAATAGCACACAGAACAACAAGCTGAATAGGTGTCCGGCATGTTAACGTAACATATTAACAGTTATTCAGCCACACAATAGCATAAAGAACATGCTAACTAACCCTAACCTGTGAGGCTGAATAGATTAACATAAGCCAGCGAGTCCAACAAGTTACAGGTAAGCAAGTTCACCAAGCTCCCGATCTCACTCCTCAACACTGAATCCATTGAGTTCTTCCTCGGTGTCGCTTCTGAACAACTGCGCTAACTAGAGCGCCCTCTCGCGGCTGTAGACGGTAATGTTTTCTCTTGGTTCATCTCAGTCGGTATGAATTAATTTTGAAGTCGCACCTGACTATAAGTCGCAGGACCAGCCAAACTATGAAAAAAAGAGCAACTTATAGTCCGGAAAGTACGGATAATAGCCTAATACAATAAATAATATTGGCCTTAAAAAATATATATATATTATTGTTAAGACTAATAATAACTATTATTATCATTGTGTGAATATTTTCACACCAAATAAATAATATTGGGCTAATAATAATTGCTCTGTAACTGACATTTGTAACAAAACTGCTTTGAAATACAGGTTGACGATCCAAATGCAGCTTTATTAGGGCAATCCAGAATCATATTTTTTTTAAACATGCAATACTGTGGATCAAAAAACAGGACACACACACACACAAAACAGGACACACACAAAAAAAACAGGACACACACACAAAAAAAACAGGACAGGAAAACAAGGAAATCCAGGAAAACAGGCTGAAAGTCAAAACCAAAACAGAGGTAACAAGGGGGAGATCGCTCAGAAATGCAGTGTGAAACTTACAAAGAATGAGTGAAAATACAAGGCATAAATTGGCAGACATTAAAAAGATAATGACACACAGGTGGAAGTAATTAAACATAAGTCAAAGCAATGGGTTATGGGAAATGCAGTTCATGATAGGAAAGCTAAGGAGACGAGGGGAGTGCCCTCTGGTGGCGATCACGGGCACTCCAGCTGGCGGATGTGACAACATCTCAGGAATGGATAAATAAAAACACTGAAATGCTTCCTTTAGGTCCCACCCATACCACTGCAAGAACATCTCGTGACCTATTCTGAACTGCAATGCTTCTGACATCAATACATGTTATAAGTGTACATCCAGGAGGAAAAAAATGACTTGCTATGAGATATGACCTTCTTATATGTCTGTTTATAGAAAAGCATGCGTGGCCTAAGCGCACTGAATTGGACAAAACAATACGAGAAATTTCAGATGACATCCTTATGTTCCATGAGTCAGATGTGCACTCAAGAACCACTTGCATCTTTCCCTAACAGAGTTTGCAAGCTGGATGCGGTGGGTTTCACTTCATTCGCTGAAAAGATTTAAAACTCCGGGCCCTCGGGAACACAAGCCAGCACTGCGGGCACCCGAGCCCGGCAGACACTGCCCAGCGAGTGCTTTGATTGTGGAGAGGAACGCATGTACCGCGACAGCCTACACACTGTAAGCTATCAGTCTGAGGTGCTTATTAGCATTTAAAAGGGTGTCTGGGACAGGAAGAGCTCCGAGGCAATACGGGACGTGTTTAGCAATGTGTGGAAATTGTCAGAGCTTTTATTTGTGAGTGTAATGGTATGGTCAGGGCAGGGGGCATCACAGGCCAGTCGCCATGCCAAAATTAATGACGCTCATTAGCGGGACAATGTGGCCTGCGCTCATGCTAATGCCGCTAACAACCAGCAGAAGACAACGGTTGGCATACAATAAAAAAACACAATTCTATGCATTACATTTCTCAAAGATAACTCTCATTGTGCGTTTCCGCCGTCATACACAACATGGGAATATCAAGGAATTTAAAAATGGTGTTTTTTCAGGCCTAGAAAAGTCATTAATGAGCACATTTTTATAGTTATGCTCTGCTACAATATATTTCATTCGCTAAATATTACTCTTGTGTAGAGTAAAGCTTGCTCACAACTTATAGTGATGAAAAATAGACCTTAGTCAGGATAGTGCAATATTTTATTTTTGACAGGAATGAAAATGAGCATGTGAGGGACAGAATTACAGTTTGTTCAATGGATTGTACTGTTAAAGCTACCAATTGTTCAGCTGACGAAACGTCTTACGTTCGGTAGGCAAAAACAAACCCCCAAAAAAGTTGTGAATTGCGAAATTATGCGATCTGTGACCTTTATACCATTGTAAAGACAGTAAGTCTATCCCTCACAGCCTTGTTTTCATCCACGTTAAATTCAAAATGGCGTCTAACCTGATTAGGGTTTTTTGACTACGGAAATTATCATTTTAAGTCGAATAATTATTCAAACCAGTTCCCAAATTGGTCTGAATGATTCATTAGTGAATCGGTCTGGAATTGAACACAACATTGTCTTAGTTCCGTCTCGAAATATACGTCATAAAAGCCGACCAATCAGGTTGTGAACATTTGCTATTCCTTTAGGTTCGGTATCTTTGGTTCGGTGTTAAAAATGCCAATATGAACGCTAATTTGACCAGGATTAAATGTTTGTTTGTTTTTTGGTTCACACCAAATGAACCAAGTGAGCCGAAGTACAAGTGTGAACACACCCATTTATCACTTATTTTAAGTGATAAATACAGGCAACTAACTGAATATTTTAAATAAAAATTGTAATAAAAAAAGCTAAAATATTAATAATACTGTAATACTATATAAATAATAATGTTTAAAATAAAGTATAATACATACAGTAGCAGACACCAAATTTGGGTAACGAGATGCTGCCTTAAAATTTAGCGATAATTATGGTATCAGTCAAATAAATGTATCCTCTTAAACCGAAATAGCACGTAACCTTCAAAATAACCCTCACAATACAGAAAGGCTTTTTTTGAGCGGCAAGATAATAGCGATGTGCCTGTTTGGTTGTGTGTAAGAGAAAATAACAGCATGGTCAATAGAGAGGTCTTCTCAAAGACAGAGCCAATGAATTTCTCCATGATGTGATTATTATTGATCCGTTAAGTGTGAGTAGTGTTCGTGTGCGTGAGGTCTGTGAGTTAACAGCTGCAGGTACACCACATAATGTGAGGATGACTGAACCTCACAAACCACTTGCCCTCTCAGCAGGTGTGTGTGTGTGTGTGTGTGTGTGTGTGTGTGTGTGTGTGTGTGTGTGTGTGTGTGTGTGTGTGTGTGTGTGTGTGTGTGTGTGTGTGTGTGTGTGTGTGTGTGTGTGTGTGTGTGTGTGTGTGTGTGTGTGTGTGTGTGTGTGTGTGTGTGTGTGTGTGTGTGTGTGTGTGTGTGTGTCTAAGACCCAGATTGTTGGACACTCTCCTCCTCAGCGGGAGAGAACGCCCAGCGTCAGGGATGAGCTCTTTAACTCTGCAGCCGGGTCAACATCTATCACTGTCACACTGACCCGGTGCATCATGGGATGAAGACAATCCACATCTTCACATCAGTATTCGGCGGCTGTCGCTCGGCAACAGGAATCGCTCTGGGTCAGCTATTGAGGAAATAAATATCACGGAGAACCGGAGCAACCTCAGTCTAGTCTAGACGAGTTCTTTCTTAGATTCTAGATCAACAACACTATCTACAGCTTTTATGTTTGTATCAATACCACATCTATCTAGCCTTGTTTGTAAGTTAAAAGTTTGAAAAGTTTATATGTTTATATGCATTACAGACAAAGAGCGATAGAACGATAGATAGATAGACAGACAGACAGACAGACAGACAGACAGACAGACAGACAGACAGACAGACAGACAGACAGACAGACAGACAGACAGACAGACAGACAGACAGACAGACAGACAGACAGACAGACAGACAGACAGACAGACAGACAGATAGATAGATAGATAGATAGATAGATAGATAGATAGATAGATAGATAGATAGATAGATAGATAGATAGATAGATAGATAGATAGATAGATAGATAGATAGATAGATAGATAGATAGATAGATAGATAGATGACCTGTAACAGGTAAGTGTGGTAACCCGAGTGCACTGTGGTGAATTGTGTGGCCATGCTGTCACCCAACAACAACAAGCTACTTCTCAAACATCTCCCTCTTTTTGCCTTTTCTCCTCTCAGCTCTGTCCATCCATCCATCCATCTGTTCGCCGTTACAACCATCCATCTAAATCTGAAGCAAACAAGGTTCTCTCTGTGAGTTATCAAACTAGTCTCAAGCCAGCAGAGGGGAACACGCCGGAGGGGGGTGGAAAGAAACAAAACAAATGGAGAGCGGCATAGAGAGATGGAATATAAAAACAAATCAATATGAGACACACACACACATACACACACAAATAAATGAACACAGCCATCCGAACCTCCACAGTCCACACACACAGAGAGTAACAATACAGAGAGAGGGTGACATAAGCAAGAGAAAGAGCAAAAACTATAGCAGACATGAAAATGAAATCACATGGTTGATTTTGATCTTGAAAGAATGTTTTAAAAATGTTGATCTTGAAATACTTATTTTAAAGTTTTTGGGGGGTTTTTTACGTTCCCTGTGACATTTTACTAATATACCAACCATTTCTTGTCAAGCAAATTGTGAGTATGAGCATTAAAGGGGTGGTTAAGAATAAACCACATCTCCAAAATTACGATACTCAAAGTTCAAAGCAAAGGGAGATATTTTCTTTTACAAAAATCGCTTTTTAAGGACTACAACAAACGGCTGGTGGGGACTACAATGAGCTTCTTCATGGGTTAGTGACATCAGTAACCCTAAAATTGACATAAACCCCGGCCCCGGGAAAGCGATTTAGAGATTAGCATGACAGAATATGCTAATCAATGACTAGAAGATAGTTAACTCTGCTACATACATTTATCAACTAACCTTTCCGCATGTCCTGTTGCATTACATGTTATCACTTCTTCTCCAGTCTCTCCATCTTTGTCCGACTTCAGTTTAAACATGAGGCAGAACAGTTTCTGACATTTTAGTGCTTGTCTGCGTGAGGTAATCGGAGCTGCTAACACACACACACACACACACACACACACACACACACACACACACACACACACACACACACACACACAAGCTCTTGAAGCTCCGCCCTCTATGCTGGGAGCAACAGCTCATTTGCATTTAAAGGGACACGCCCCCCAAAAAAACGTTTTTGATCACCCTCCGAAAGTGATAATTTTATAAAAAATATCTGTGGGGTATTTTGAGCTAAAACTTCACATACACACTCTGGGGACATCAGAGACTTGCTTTACATACAGAACCCCTTTAATATTTAATTTTTAATTTCGTTTTTTTAGCTATATTTGCTAAAATTTTAGCAATATTTTAGCTATATAACTATAAAAATGAATATCAAGTGTATGAAAACCCATGCCCCAAACAACAGGATGAAAAACGCAGCGGAGATTACACCAGGCAAATTAGGGCAGGTGTAAAAACTGCAGGTGTAATTGATGATGAGCTGCGGTTTGCTCCACCTGCACCCACCGTCCTCTGGGGATATTTCTGCACCCCTTCTGACCAGCTTCAACTGGTGCTGAAAGTTTTCTAGAGCATCTCCTCCTCTGTCTCGCTATTCTTCATGCATGCGCTACACATAAATCATATCTGAAACACTCCTGCTGAGGAGCTTCACCAGATCTACTTTTTCACTCACATCCCGGAGTCACACACTTATTCATCCGTCCTGCGTCTCCCACTGTCCCGAGAGAATTATTCATCCTCAAGGCGCTTAACGGCATGTTTTGTAAGAATAAATAAGATCCTTGAGAGAGAGAGACTGGCCAGCAGAGGCTAATCTGACAGTGTTAGGTGTGTCAAGGTGTTTTATTGAGTGTTTACTTGTTGTGTGAGGAGCTGAGCTTTCACTGTGGCTCAATACAGATCAGCCCTCTGACAAACACAACTATTGGCAAAAACGAGCACTAGGGCAGACGGCATCTCATCAGACAAGCGTCTCTGGCAGCGAGAGCAGGGTTGAGTGCTGCCCGGGGGTGAGCATGCCAGGACTTATAAGCGCCTGTATTGTATGGGTGCATACAGAAGCATCAGGGCCGTTCACACTGACGTGATCCCTCAGATAGGAGAAGACGGTGTATTTTGATTGCAATTTTCAAAATAGCAATTTGTATCTTTAGAAATAAAGTTAATTTAGTCACCCTCATGCTGTTTTAAACCTGTATAAAAGATATTTTGAAAAATAACTAACCTAACCTAAAATGAGTTTGACACCCCTATTCTAAACTATCCCGTTCAGCTTAATGATTGTTGCTGCAAAAAGTAACATTAAATTAAACATGAGATTTTGAAGTCGAAAAACTGAAATTGTATTTACCTTTGTTTTATTTACAACTTTTATTTTTATTTTATACAGTGTACAATCAAATAACACGTTTCACAGGCACCAAGTGATCGTGCCAATAATGTGTCCTTAAAATCAGACGGGAGACGCAGCGGTCAAAGACGCTGAACTGAGGCTTGTGGTCCAATAGAGTTGGAAGGGGACAGCGTCTTGTGTCAACACTTTTCATCGAACGATTCATTTCCCATCGTGTTTGCAGCAAAGCTTTAATTCCCAAACCCGACTTTGTCAGTAGACGGAATTCATTGCCCGGCAGAACATGTGCTGACAACTGTGATTTTTCTTAAAAGGCTTCAGAAAAACTTTTTCTCACCTCAGGCATATTTCAGGTCTAATAACCGGACTGGCTGTTTCTCAGCTGTCTGAGCTACACTTAAAACACACAGAAAAGTCAACCTAAAGAACCAGGAACGAGAAACACCGTGTGAAAAAGGAATGCTGAAACGTAAGGCAGGTGAGTAAACAAAAATTATTATATTATTCAAATGTATTATATGGAAATAAAATTGATATATGCAATTCATTATAATTAATTTGACTAAAATTGTTTTGAATTTGAATTCGATTTATTTATACCACATGAACACATATGGAGCTGGTGGCTGGAGGGGTTGAGGAATAAGAGGGATTTGTAACATCAGCTGAAGAGGAAAAGCCCCTTCGGTGGTGCAGCAAGTTATTACATTTTGATAAAAGATTATGAAGACAAACATTTTTTTATTCACAATAACGTGCACTGATTAATCGCTCACAATAAGACCAGGAATGTGTATTAAGAAAGCAAATAGGGTCGATTTTGATTCATGTGGACTTTAATGAGATGTCAAGCCTCATTCGTGTGTATTAAAGCCATTTGTCTCTGTTCTGAGAGGGCTGTTTTATCCATTAGCGCCGTATGAGAGGAAACAGGCACATGCGACGCTGAGAGGATTCTTTTGGCCCCTGTCGGAGCGAGTGGGGGCCTCTGGGGGCGGGAGAAAGGCGACGGGGAGGATGCGAGCTAAAGTAAATTTGCAGGATCGCTACAGTGACAGTTTTAGTGGCAGTGACAGAAACTGATTAAAGGACCACTGTGGAGAGGAAGAGCGAACGTAACCCTGGAATTAATGGCATTCCCCATCCTTCTTTCAGCCTTCCATCAGCACACAGATAACAGAGAGAGGCTGATAAAACTATAGCATATGTTGTAATAAAATATATATATAAACATATAAAATGTAAATCACATCTACCCAATCACTTCAAAAATGCAGTGAATTTCATAAAACCGGTTGAGAAAGCCTGTGTCATATTTCACCTCAAACATCAAAAGAAATTAATTATAATTGGGCTGTAAACGATTAATCGCATCCAAAATAAAAGTTTGTGTTTACATAATATATGTGTGTGTATTGTGTATAATTATTTTGTATATATAAATACACACACATGCATGTATATATTTAAGAAAAATGTGTTATTTATATATAAAATACTAGTTCTATTTATATATAATATAAATTATATAAAAAATATATATGCAGTATATAAATGCAAATATTTCTCAAATATATACATGCATGTGTGTGTATTTATATATACAAAATAATTATACATAATACACACACATATATTATCTAAACACAAACTATTTTGGATGCGATTAATCGCGATTAATCATTTACAGCCCTATATATATATATATATATATATATATATATATATATATATATATATATATATATATATATTAGCAATATAAAATATTTAAAATATAATTTATTTATTTAGAATTTCTATGTATATATAAGAAATTGAAATAGTGTGTGTGTGTATATATATATATGAATAAAATCAAAAGTTATATATATATATATATATATATATATATATACACACACACAATTATTTCAATTTATTATATATACATAGAAATTCAAAATAAACGAATTATATTTTAAATATTTTATATTGCTAATATATATAGCCTATATTATTTGTATATTATATATATATATATATAAATAAAATATATAAATAAAATAAATGAAATAAAATCAATTTATATATATACCATATATTGTCCTTTTGATTTTTAGGGTGAAACGTAACCTAAGTGTTTTTTTGTTTTTTTTTTCGATATCTCACATTTGCAACACACCTGGTCACATTGCCAAAAGTAAATTGCTTTTAACTGGCATACTCACAAACACCAACACCTCCAGGTACACAAACATTATCGCAACAATGACTACAAACACCATTTCACACAAACACCTCCAAATCTCCCGCAGCCAGAAGCACACACACATGTAATCAGGGCGGCCCATATTGGCAGATTTCAAACAGCCTGTGTTGAGTCAGTCTGAGGGTGAGTGGATCAGAACAAGCCTGATCAAACAACATGTTGAGTGCGGCCAAAAGAGGATGGACGAAAACAGACACAAAGAGAAAATAGAGAGAAACGCACTTTAAAGGCCTATTTCCATCGATCAGCTGACTTTACAATAAATTGCATTTTGTGTGCATGAAAAAAAACCTCAAAGGCCAATGATATTTAAGCTGAAGTATGTCATTTGCATCGCCAAACGTTATTGTAAACACAGTGATTGGTCAATAGCCCGTTCCAAACTCACAACATTGGTCGTGCCTCATTTCCTGGGAAATTAAAATATGAAAAGCTTAATTAAAGTTGTTTCTGCATATTAAACCAGGTTACACTATTAGGGGGAAAAAAGTTCATTGAGGTTATATACAGAACCCTAGGGTTCTTGATGTAATTTTAGAGAGCTCTTTATGCCAAAAAGGATCTATATAAGGAGAAGTGTCTTTAATGATAGTATAGCTCATAAACATACTTACTTATGCAAACATTTAAGACATTTCTCCTTATATAGAACCTTTTTAATTCAGTTTAATTCATCAAATCTAATAAAAAAAAATGTATTCAGACTAAATGAATTAAACTAAATCAATAAAAATTTCCCTAAAATGTTCAATATATATGAAGCGCCTGACAGAATGTGTTAAGATTCAATAGAATCTTTTTTTTGTTTTGTTCTAAGAGTGTAGGATAACGTATTTCAACACTGAATTAAATTACATATTTAACGCTTTTGGGATTCAATTAAGTCGCATCTTTTACTCACACTATTTTTTCTTGTTGAATGTCTTGTTTCGTTCTGAATGTCATCACAGTGAGGAAGTAAAATGGTTTGTGAATGTGGTTTGTGAACAGATGACAACCATGAAGCACCTCTGACAAAATGCAGCCATAATGTGTCACCCAGACGGCAGAACCTCAGAGTGTGTCTCTTACTGAAAAACACAAGCCTGTCAGTCAAAGAGTGTGGAAGCTAGTCTGTGGTCTGGATGTCTCTAAAGACAGAGATGGCATAAGAGAGAGAAACAGAGACAACGAGATACAGAAACACACGCGGCGAGGGAGAGAAGTAATGAACAGAATAGTAAAACAGAAAGATAAAACTGGCACCTCAGATCTCCTGTGCAGACTGACAGGGGCAAGACATGGAGCGGAGGATGGAGAGAGAGAGAGGAAGAGGAAGAAACAAAGATGGGCTGCATCGGGGCACCTGACTGGCATTCTCTTTGTGCATCCCATCATACCACAGCACACTGACAACGCTCCAGAAACTGTGTGTGATTACACACTTCATGTCTAACCTACAATAAGGCTTTCGACATCACCAGAAATGTTCGGTTCAGGTCACTACCTTTATTTCTGACAGATCTTGCCAAGGAACTATTTGAAGTGTCAGAGATTCTCTCAGGCAAAGGTTAGACAAAGGTTTAAACACGTGTAAGAGAGCAACGGTGTGTGTGTGTGTGTGTGTGTGTGTGTGTGTGTGTGTGTGTGTGTGTGTGTGTGTGTGTGTGTGTGTGTGTGTGTGTGTGTGTGTGTGTGTGTGTGTGTGTGTGTGTGTGTGTGTGTGTGTGTGTGTGTGTGTGTGTGTGTGTGTGTGTGTGTGTGTGTGTACCGTGTTTCTCAACTGGTGGGTCGCGACACAAAAAGGATTACAAGACCTCTTTGAGTGGGTCGTGGAGTGTGTAATAATAACATATTATTTGATTCTAAACCTGATTGATGCAAAAGAAAAGACTGAACAATAAGACTAATATAAGCCCCTTTCTTCAATCAAATGTAGTAATGTAGTTCATACACTTACAGTACACAATTTTGGATTCAGTTATGGCCTTTCTGTGACTTAATCATGATTATATTTCACAACATCGCTTGTGTACACACACACACACACACACACACACACACACACACACACACACACACACACACACATCTGTCTAAGCAGCATTACAAAGGAGTTGAGGAGGTGAGCAGCTGGTGCAGGTTAAAATTAGGACCATTGTGTGTGTGTGTGCGTGTGTGTGTGCGTGTGTGTGTGTGTGTGTGTGTGTGTGTGTGTGTGTGTGTGTGTGTGTGTGTGTGTGTGTGTGTGTGTGTGTGTGTGTGTGTGTGTGTGTGTGTGTGTGGCATATGCTCAGGCCAATCTCTCTCTCCGCTGGAGTCTAATGGGCACAATGAGGTGAAGAAACAAGGGACGGAGAAGTAGATGAGAAGAAAGACTGCTGGGTCATCAGCCCATCTGTCAGACAGACAGATCACAGCGCTGAGGGGACGAGCAGGGCTGAGGTAAAGCATCAAGGCACAAGGTCAAATTGGAACAGACAAATGTCAAAGATCACAAAAAACAGTAACCTATTGGGTTAGCAAACATTACTCGCTAACCAGTTTGGCCATTTCAGCTGCAATCATTAAAGTTATGTTCAACTCGGCCAAAATAGTATTCTGTATTCTGAAGTCATGCAACAACATGCAGGGATTGATTACTGTGCTAACTAACAGGGGAGTCTTGAGTCATCTTGTTCATAGAACAGCAGATGGGCGTCTCAAATACTGTGTGTGTGTGTGTGTGTGTGTGTGTGTGTGTGTGTGTGTGTGTGTGTGTGTGTGTGTGTGTGTGTGTGTGTGTGTGTGTGTGTGTGTGTGTGATGCACAGTAGCACTGTCACTCTTCCTTTATTAAAAGATTGATGAGGAATCAGTGCTGTTGACTCTATTGTACAATTAAGATGCGTTACAGCAATATTTACAAGAGCTTTCTGCAGTTTTTAATGCCAGCCATCTGTATTCATGAGTCAGAGACCCACAGCAAGCAGGGGACAGTCACAGGTTACAACAGAAACATACTCTTTCCAAATACAGATGCCAATGCATGGACAGCGCATTGCAAGCATGCAATCCTGTTGTACACGCGGTGGGGTCTAAAAATGTACTAGTGAAAAATCTTGACAAATTATTTGTGTAGAACAACAATTTCAGTAAGATGTTAAATTGAATTATACTAAGTGGCAGTTGAATGCTTGACTCTGATTGGTTGATGAACATTCTAAGGTGTGCTATAATTTCTTTAGGGAAGCCCACGGATAAAGTAGTTCCAGGCAGGTCTTGACCGCATTACAGTTCCATATCACTTCGCCAAATTATTTCAATTATTTCAAAGGTCTTTACAGCCTACAGAACTAAAACCCACAACGACACTGAACGAGCATATAAATATAGTAAACAATATGATAGTAACGTAAAGATTTTTGATTTGTAATTTTTTTTGCCATAAAATGAAGTTTTATGTATGGAAAAGCACATATCCTTTTCTCGCGCTCTGTCTCAAATGCACACACATAGTACAGTACGGACACACACTCACAATTTTATCAGTTAATTAGTTTAGCAACTATGTGCTATGACGTTTCTCACTAGCGAGGTGCAGATAAACGTAGTTTCGCTATTACTGCTGCCGAACACTGTTGAGAGACGCACAGACTGAGGTAATTCACACATACTTAATCTCTCTCTCTCTAATAACTGCATTAATATCTGCATTAGTCTGTAATCAGTGGCTCAAGTCTCAGTTGCGCTCTAAATGACGTTTTGGAATTAGCAACGGAGGCTTGGGATAAGATGCGTAAGAAATTAGTCCCACACACAATAGCGTTTTAAGGGAAAAAAACTGACAAACGTCTTGAAATACATCATCTGAATAATGTTTTAAAGTAAACTGTAGTATAAGCGGAATAATTGACTCCAGGCCATTGAATAATTAGAAAAATAATTCACACCCGATATGTAATGGCGTCAAAGAGCGCGCTCATAAACTGAAATGAGTTGTCTTTCTGTGCTTTAGCAGTTTAAAATCACATGTTTATTAAAACACAATACTTAAAAACGCATGCAAACGTCAGCATAATTATGATAGAGACGATGGTCCAAAATCTCTACCGGTTGACACATTTTTACCGGTTAATCGTGTCAACCTGTATATCGCCCACCCCTAATAAGTATAATAGTTGATACGTCCTGGGTTCAAGTGCCTGCACAAAGTACGCTCTGGACACAAGTCTTAAATAACTCGACAAATATGAGCCAAGCAAGACTGTCTCCTAATAAAGCTGTGTGCTTTTAAGAGGCAGCTGGGTAAAGCGAGGAAATGTTGTACAATGACCCTCTCTCTCTATCTCTCTCTCTCTCTCTCTCTCTCTCTCTCACTTTACCTTCTCTCATCTTTCACTCCCACACACACCACTCAGTTGGACGTTTTCACTCACCCACACAAAGACACACACTCTCTTGCATCAGTAGCGTTTGGTGATGACTGTTAATGTAAAATGTGTGACCTTCACTTCGGCTCCGAGTCCTAATGCCACCATCCCACAATGCAACTGGAGCTGATCGCATACTCGCAGGCACACATGCAGACACGCACACACACACACATCTATATAGTCATTTCACAGTTTCTCACAGAATTAAACTCCAAAAAGTGAGTCATGAAGTCCAAACACCTCATGATATAAGTCATTTTGATCTCTCAGAAACAATTTTTATTTTCCCTCTTTCTCATGCTCTCTTTTGGAACCATTTTATGCTCATAGAAAATAAATATTACAAATGCAATCTCTTTACAATCTCAATTTTTCCTCAGAGACAGCAATGAGATTTAAATACTACTTTAAGTAACCTATTTGTAGGTTAATTTCGCCGAAAAGTTGCTCTGTTTGTTTGATTATACCAACCAGCCTGACAATACAACACAGACTCAACCAATGGCATGAGTTTGGGGCGGGACTATGTGTTCATCCAACCAATAGCAGACTGGGGCAGTGTTTGGACAATCTGTTTGAAAACAGTCGTAGAGTGCTGTAGGAATGAGTACTTCTGGTTTCATCGTCCCAAATTCAATGTTTTCTTTGAATTGGAATTTACATGTCTTGAAAAATTCTTTCGTATTACTGTAATGGGAAAATTCTCCTTGCACACATTAATGTAAAGACATTCTCGTGTATAGCACTATCAATCCGCCTGATTTTAAATGGCAAAGTATATACATTTCAGTAAATAAGGACTTACATGTTGGACAAACAAAGCTATTGCGTGATTTCAGAAGACTTTAATTTTAACACATTAATCATATGGACTTTTCGAGTTTCGAGAAAACATTTGAGAACCACTGTTTTACTAGCCTGGCTAACGCCAGACCCGATTCTCGTTGAGACTTGGGTCTGGGAACCACATGTGCATTTTCTCGTATTTGAGGCGTGGTTTACGAATGCCCGGCGCCGTTTATTGGGTGCTAAGAATGTCTATCAAATGCGCCTGTACGCTCATAGCCAATCGTTTCCATTATACCAGATGACGTATGTAGAGCGACAGGAATTAGACAAGGAAGAAGACGATGGGTAAGATATTTTGGTGTAAACAATGACGTTCAGCGACCATTGCCGTTTGTGCAAGATAAACATGAGGGTCGAAGGTATATATGGATATAAACAAACTGCTTAGTTGTGTCGCATAGATGTCGTCATCGTCTTGCTGCTTCCTCCCCGTTCTGTGATTGGTTCCCTAAACGAGGCGAAAATCTGGTCCATGGTATCCAGACTGCCTTTCAGCGTGAATAAAATCGCGCTGCGCAAAGGCAGTATGGGGAAACCCAGGCTACTGTTTTACTGTAATAAACATAAACATGACTACTCTCATTAAAAACACCATTTTAGAAAACAACAGAAACTACAGACTCAAATATTTGGATTAGTGCAGTCAAATCGATTAATCGCAATAAACATGAAAATTTGCTGTGTGTGTGTGTGTGTGTATCATAGACTGTAAAGAAATATGGACATAGTGTCCGTGATGTCACCTGTAGGTTTCTGACGAGCATTTTTGAAGCCCAAAGTGGGCGGAGCCTGCAGTCGCCATCTTGGCAGCGAGTCACCGCGCGTCACTCCCGGATAACCAAAAATGGACAAAGAGGCGGGATTAGCTGAGGTGACGTGACGGCTAACAGACAGCAGACAAACGGCTAGTAGAGACATCAGCGCCAATCCACCTGTCACTCAAGTAGCCACGCCCTTAATTATGCAGACATTTAAGACTTAATATAACTGCATCATAATATAATTAATCGATGAGTTGCAGTTTAAGTCACTTCCGTGTTGGATTCAAGAGAGAGACCGGAAGGTTGGCGGTTGGTATATATATATATATATATACACATACACACACATTACACAGACATATCATGTGAACAAAAACTTTTATGTTATTAATTGCGATTAATCAATTTGACAGCTCTAATTTGGATACATTACAGGGATGAGAATATGTGGATGAAAATGGACATTTTTGTGGCATTCATCCATTATCCCCATTTGATTGTTTAATTTCATATACAGAGACAATAAGAATATCTTGCTCTAAACATATTCACCCTCTTTTCTGCAGCACCATCAATCTTAGTCACAGTCTATCATTCTCTTAAAGTCTCACACACTCTGGAACAGGCTCTGAGAAACCGGCTGATTAAAGCCTGCTGAATGAACCGCATGTTTCCCCCACGCGTCCGGGTGCAAGCAAGGTGCATCGAGCCGGCATGGCCCGCAGCAACGGCCTCATGACCCCAGCTTTCACTGCCTAACGCAGCGTGAATGCTCACCGTAATTAGATGTGGTGTGACAGCGGCTCATTATTCCTGGAATGCCAACAACTGAAGGTGAGCACGCCAGAGGATTGTCATACAGCCGCTGGAAAGCTTCTACTGTGAGAACACGGTCTATCCTTGAAAGATCCAGTAAGATCAGCTTTGATAAATGATGGCTCTATCATGCCCTAGATCGATCTAGAAGAGAGAGAAAAAACACCTGGATGGAGAAGAAAGAAGATTTTCTGGCCATCGCAGTGCTGAAAAGAGGACGAGGGGGAAAAACATGCACTCGTTTCTTTTCACTGACCCTGTCTCAGAAGCTTCCGGTCCCTTTCAGTGAACATACACACACACAGTAAACACAACACACACGTCATCAGCGTCACAGAGCGTGAGTTTGCGACGGCACATCACACTCAAGTGTATCTGTACAAAACACCAAAACCAAACTGCCCTCTACTTTTGAAGTTTAAACTCTGAGCTGTGCTGAGTTTCCCAGAAGGCATTTTTGAAGAAGAACTTAATGAGATTACATCCAACATATAGCAAGATTTCACCTCAATAATACATATCTTCGAGACACAAATACTCATATTGCTAAATGAACCACACACAAAGCTGCTTCTCAAACTCTGTGCAGGCTTAATCGTGGTTTAAAGTCCCCCTGAGGTGAAAATCAAGTATTTACTGCTGTTTATACGTCTGTGTTGTGTTTTTAATATACAAACCATGTGCAAATTCATAAGCCAACACCATTGCTGAGTATTTTCTCCTTAAAAAAAAAGACAGTCTCAAAAACGCTGTTTGAAATCGCTGGTGTTTCTGACATCACAAACTACCTTGTAACCAATCAGGTTAACGTGCCGGCGGGCTTTAGCATATCATTAACAACAAACTATAGCTGGGGAGTCTCTAGAGAAGCCAGGGTATCCCGGTATATTTTTCTGTCGATATGAAAAATCGTGTACATTTAGCAATATAGCGGGTAAAGTGTGTATATGATTTATATTACAATGTTATGATGCCTTTCAGTTTCCCCACTGACGTTCAAAGTTGGTCAAAGCGTTCCTAAGGATGCTGATTTTTAGAAGGCAAATGGCAACGGGAACATGGTTTGTGTAACATTAGCAACACATTATCAGCTGTTTGATAAAGCAAAAGGCCAATCATATTAATTACCGTTATGTGTCCAACGTTGTGAAGAGCGATGCCATTGTGCAGCGTTTACTTCAGTAAAGTTGACCGAGCGAGTGGATCTCTGAGCTGGAGCGAGTGAATGGAGGCGGGGCTAATTTGCATATTCATGGGATAAAGATTTATTTTCACAGGAAAAATCCTTTAAATTTGTTGTACAGTTTGGTGATAAAAGATTAGTTTTAAGGGATACAACTATAGACTACAGGGGGACTTACAAAAAGTACATGATTCTACACAAAAAAAGTTTTTTTTTTTTTCTTCTTCTTTGCTGACATAGACCGCATGACCAGGGCAAATCATGTTAACTAACAACATCCATTCTCCAGAACGTCGTAGCGTAATGTTGAATTGATTGGAATGGTTTACAAACGACTTTTGATATACTGCTTACTGCAAAGTATATGGTGTATACCGTTACTGTTTCAAATACATAAAACACGTGAAACATTTCAAACAGTGGTATGCCATAGAATTAACTCCATATCACAATTTTGATACAATACTAGCTTTGATACCTTATTATTGATGCTAAAACTTGATATAAACAGACAAACAAACTGCTGAATATACATTGCAACCCTAATACTGTATGAAATATGCATTTCTTTACATTTATGCATTTGGCAGACGCTTTTATTCAAAGCAACTTGCATTGCATTTATGGTATACATTTCATTTGTTGATGCATTCCCCTGGGAATCAAACCTATGACCTTGCTGTTGCTGTTGCTGTTGCTGTTGCTAATACTGATTGAGCTACAGTAATGCTGTAGTATGATAGCATGCGGCCCTGAACACAGCCACTGTCTTCCCGCTATAGACCGAACACGTTGTTGTAACATCAAGGATGTCCACTAGTTCTGTCGACATCCTCAGCTCTATACCATGTCATCTCCTGTCTTATCTAGTAACACTCTGAGGAGAACAACTGGTCCTGTGTTTGAAGTGTTCTGTTATTTTTCCAAGGCTTTTCCATTTTTTTGCCCACTCTTCTTTCATTTCTTTTTGATCTGAAGCCCTTGGCTCGTTCAGAGAGGTTTTAGTAATTGAATGTTGAACACTTCATGAAAAAAGACTTGACTTCTCACCAAGTTCAGATACCGTGGACGAAGATGTCAGTCTCTATAATGCATCACTTCTTGTTAACAAACATTTAGAAAGAGAGAGTAAACATATCTAGATATTAACATTTTGTTATTATTGTGTTGTTATTATTAATAACAGCCGTTCTAAAGCTACGGTCATGATGCTGGAGTCAGATTGTTGCTGGTGGTTGCCAGGACGTTGCTATTTGGTTGCAAAGTAAATAACAATGAATGAATAATAAATAATAATGTTTTTAGATCACTGCTATGCAGTTGCTAGGCTTTAAAGATCAAAACATCACAATATACAAACACAATATAAACACCAACATTCAATCATATTGAAGAACTTCTCTCAAAATGTCAAACTGTAGTTTAAAATGCTTAAGCGATAAAAATTTGATTGAATATACAATCAACAATATTTTTTTAAATTTAAATATCTTAAAATATTTGAGTGTAAAATATAGCGCATAATTCATAATAAAATACAAAAACATTCAGTATATATTTTTTAAATACAGCATGACTCTTATGCTCACAGAGCCTGCATTTATTTGATAAAAAACATAGTTAAAAGTGTAATATTGTGAAATATTATAATACTCCATCACTTAATATAATCTTACATTTCTGTGATGCAAAACTGAATTTTCAGTATAAATTACTCCAGTCTTCAGTGTCACATGATCCTTCTGATTTGTTGCTCAAGAAATGTTTTATTATTCTCAATGTTGAAAACAGTTGTGCTGCTTATATATTTGTGGAAGCCGATTCTTTGATGAAAATTATAAACGTATATCTGCACACATTCTTCCTCAAGACCACCAAAGACCCAAACTACACACTCCATCAATGTCAGCATACAAAACTTTTTATACAACCCGCAGGTTGAAAGAAAGAAAGAAAGAAAGAAAGAAAGAAAGAAAGAAAGAAAGAAAGAAAGAAAGAAAGAAAGAAAGAAAGAAAGAAAGAAAGAAAGAAAGAAAGAAAGAAAGAAAGAAAGAGTCGGTCTGTCACACAACTCTACAATATTAATTACATCAGAGCAGCTTGTGAATAATTAAGAATGCCTATTTAACAGCTCTGAATAATTTATCTCCAGTCAGGGTATGTGTGTATAATGTGATCGATAAGCAAGAGTTTAACCAATGAATCAGCAAAGGTCTCTATAAGAACTCGGTGGGCTTGTGTATCTATCCACTGCTGAGGCAGTCAATCATAAAGTGTGTGTGGGTGATTTATATATTTGCTGCAACAATGTCAAAATTCTCATTTGAAAAACTGTCAATTTATTAAGAAAATTAGCTTTTGAAATGTTTCAGACAAACCATTTTTCACAAGAACATTGACAGAAAGTGTGCCAACAATAATTCTAGTCCTAACTAACTGAAGCCAGTTCCTTAATGACATCATCATCATCATCATCATCCAGGAAGTGACATCATTTCAAGAAATACAACAAATGGATTTGATGAATTCTGTGATGTGGTTTCCTTAAAACACTGAACTGTAATGATATTGCCAACATTTTGATCTCATCTAACCGTGTTTATTGTGCCATACATAAACATAATCATGTCATAATTAATATAGTTTAAGTGCCTGAACCCGACTACAGCTTATTTCAAGTCAAGTCACCTTTATTTATATGGCGCTTTAACAGTCATTATTCGGTTGAAATCAGTTTGATAGAAAAACCTTTGATAGAAATACTTCCTTAAATTACAACACAAGCACAAACAGAAAGACACACAGAACCCATCAGACAGATCTTGTCTTGTAAAAGCCTGTGAATCATACAGCAATTTCCAGTGTGGACACAAAAGCCATATTAGTATTCTATGGAAGTTGTTCTCCGTCACTGAAACATGTTATTGAAGCTACAGCAAAACCCCGCGGCACTTTGTGCTAATGTGCGCTCAGACTTGGTTTGCGTGTCCTCTGCAGAAACGGCGTGCTAACGCGCGCGACCGCTGACAGCTTCCTAAATGGTTTGTGGCTGTGGAATGAGGAGAAAGCTAGCTTTTTCATGATATCTATTACGGTTTATTTAGGAAAGTGTCAAGAGGGATATTGCCGTGTCAAAACAGAACACACACACAGGACGAATGCTTATAGACAGGCTACAAACCAGATTTACTGGAAAACTGTCACGAATGCAACCGTCTCCATTTTAGACGTCCCTCATCGGAGAGACTGACTGTGGGACAGATGTGTTTAAAGAAATCGCGGGGAATGTCAGTGGCGTGTTATATTGCGTTTGAAAATGAGTGATGCTGATAAAATATTAAGGTATGGTGCGTTAATTTATGTCCAACAGTAAGACGGATGTGTCCTGAAACGCTCTTAACGGGTGGTATTGAAATTTCATCTGATATAGCCTAGTGTTAGTCGAGCTCGCATCAGTGACTCTCAGCTGATCCACGTCTACCTACAGGAATATGACGCCTATCACTGTATACATATATAAGTTTCTTCAATATTATCAGCAGCTTTATCGCATTTCTCAGGAGTGAATTACCCTCCTCCCTCCCCAGCTCCTCCTCTCGCCAGTCAGGATTTGGCATTCCCCTTGTATCAGAATAAATTCTCGAATTATGTTGTACTTTAAAATCTTGAATTACAGTTTTTTCCAACTGCTTACACACAAAATCTTTTCATGTCACACGATTTTTGAAACCTCTCACTCAAAGTGCAAAACTACTGCTATTTGACTCCGTTTTCAGTTGCACTAAACACTTTTTTCAAAACACTACACACAATTCTCGACCTAAAACACACAAATCTAACAGGAAGTGACTTGCTTTCCTTTTCTAAACACAACCAATCAAAATGCTACACTTATTCACCAGGTCACACACACACACTCCTCACATGTGAAAACACTAATTGCTTTACTGATCATTAACTAATCACTGCTTTACTGTAGTATAGGCCTATAAACAGGTATAAACATATATTTTTTGTATTTACTACCCTGAAAATTTAATTAAAAATTAATTTCTACAAAACGTTTAAAGTGCATAAACACGTAAAGTCTTAATATGCTGATATAAGTTATGACAAAACTACAACTTGTTTACAGTTTTTTTTCAGTCGCTAACAAGCGTTTGTCCAGCCAGTTGTCACATTTTCAAAACTCTAAACACAATTAGCACAGCATCGGTCTTTTGTGGCCATACCATTCACACATTTCATGTCGTTTTCAAACAATATGCAGTCAGTGAACACATTTCCACAATGCTTACATTTTCTTAACAGACAAACTATGCTTCCCAACAAAACTACGGATTGTTTTTGTAGTATTTACGAATGTTAACACACAACATCCCACAATAGCAAAAACAATATTCCAAACCTTAGATACAGTATAAAAACCTCTGCATCTGCAATGATCAGTTCAAAAACAATATATCTCAGCTGGTAATAAACAAACAATTGAATAATTGACACAGAGCTGATTTATGTTGGGTAAATTGTGCCAACCACAGCTGATTCCAGTCTGGCTTAGACTGGCTTAGAGTGGCAGGGGTTGTTTTTTTCTATTACATTGACACTTATACAGTAAAAGGAGGAGAAGGGAGAAGAGCAGGCCAAGTGAGAGATGCACTGAGCCAGTGGACCCTATAATACCGAGCGCATCCTTGCCTTTCTCAATGATCTCCACCAGCGCCTGGTTCCAGAGCAGCGCCTGGTTCTCATGAAAACATGAGGACCTTTGTAATTACCTGGGACAATGTGGCTTTCCATCATTCGCAAGCAATAACAACATGGTTTGAAGTCCACCCAAGACTGGTAAGTCTCTTCCTTCCACCCTATTCACCTTTCCTCAACCCCATAGAGGAGTTAGTTTCTGCATGGAGGTGGAAGGTTTATGACCATCAGCCACATGACCAGATGTCCCTCCTTGAAGCCATGGATGCTGGTGCAGGGACATCACAGTTCATGATTGCATCGCCTTGGATAATATCAGATGTGATGTTGATGAAAACATGTGGCCTAACCCTGAAGATCGCAGAGATTAGATACAGTAATTTTGTGCTTTTTTAGTACAAAAAAAAAGTACAAAAAAAAGTTGTTGTTTTTTTTTGTTCAGAATGCTCTTGTGTGTTTCATGGATATTTTGTTCACTGTAAGCAATACTGTAAAACTTTTTCTGTTCTATCATACCGTGTATCTACTGTACCTCCTGTAGTAAACAGTAAAGGATTTGCTTTTACTGGAATGCTTTTGAATGTGAACATTACTACATGTGGACATACAGTTCCCAACCAAGAAACATAAAAGTCTATGCAGTTTTTGTAATGTCAAGAATAGCCAGTATTTTGAAACCTAGTGTACTTTGATTGACTGCATGTACCTTGTGAAGTGAAAACAAGTGTTATTCTTTGACAGAATAATTTCATTTTGAGTCAGATTTCCAGTGTTTTGGTAAAGTTAGTGAGTGCAGAGAAAGATGTGTTCTATTTTGAAATGAAGAGTTAGTATATATTTAACAAAATGTGTTTTTGAGAAGAAAATTATCCATTTGGCCAATTGTGTTTTGTAGGTGTGAGTCTGTGTTAAGAGTTTAGAAAAAGTATCTGAAGTATGGTTAAGCGCTTGTTAGCGATTGAAAAAAACTGTAATATATGTAACAAATATTTTTTGTCTAATTTCTGTCATATCAATCACATGAGAGTCTTAACCAGTGCAGCTCTCAGAAGAAGTGAGTAGGTTCATGTGTGTGTGTGTGTGTGTGTGTGTGTGTGTGTGTGTGTGTGTGTATGTTTGTGCATGCTTGTGTGCGTGTGTGCATGCGTGTGTGTGTGTGTGTGTGTGTGTGTGTGTGTGTGTGTGTGTGTGTGTGTGTGTGTGTGTGTGTGTGTTAGCAGGAAAAGGACAATATGATTAATCAGACTGGAGTGTGGCTCTAGTCCCAGAGAAACTGATGTATACACACGGTAAAGGACTTAATTCACGAATAAACAGGGTTATAATTCAGAGAGCGGACTAGAGTGAAAGCAAGCCATAAATATGTATTGCATTTGGAGCAATATCATACATGCCAGTGAAAGAATAAAGAAAAAGATAGAGAACGAGAGAGAGAAGAAGGGGGAGGAAACTTCAGAGGAACAGACACTGCATATATCATCATAGAATGATCAATCATAAAATGTGCCCTTTCAAACACACACACACACACACACATATTCCACGTCCGGTCCTGAAGCTAGAACAGGTAGTTGTGTGCTCACAGGAAAGAAAAATCACGAATTAAATCTCATTTGTTTCTCTTAGAGAGAAAAGAGATTAAATGGAGACACTTGTGGAAGATTGCTCAGATTTTTCTCCTGAGACAAAGCTTCAATAATCTCCATTGTGTGAGTTTCGATCAAAAGTCAGAGATCTCAATGTGAAGAGCAGCACGATTAATCGTTAAAAGATCACGATCTCGATTCAAACACTCACACGATCATATTCCTAAAGAAATATACCCAACGATTTTCCTGTGACTATTAAACCTATAACACAAAATCAAACCGGAACATTCAGATCTACGTTTGCTCTGCCACTGACCAAACTATAGGTTTAAAACAGCTTCACAAACAGTCTTTTCAACCACACAGCATCATTATTTCTGTGTTACAAATAAAGAAATGATCACAGAAGTACTGAGATAAAAGTAGTTCGGATCATGGACTGTAAAAAAAGATGGACGATACACCTACCACTCTCTTCCATTGAAGAAAAGTGAAGCTGCCGATGTCTAGTACAATAGTACAGTTTACTGCAGAACAACTCATTATGTCGGTGTGAAATAAACAGTTATGGAAATATAGAAATTATAGTTAAAGCTCCAATCTCCTCCCGAATATCCAGAAAAAGGACCGTTGGTGCCTCAGGGACTACTTCACTCAGAGAAGCTGTCAATCACACCTGTCAATCATGATGTCACACCCCCGTTTTTATAGCATCAAATAACTAACTAAAACCAAACTTATTTTAAATAAAACGAACACTTGAACTTATATAAGCGTGATAAAAAAAACGACCTAAAATGACAGAAACCATCTTTGGAAAAAAAAAAAATATTGATTGTTTAGGTTGGTTGTTATTAACTGTAATTTGATTGTTTAGTTTGTCTCTAGATCACATGGAGAGGGCGGAGTTTATGACCTAAACTGCATCCAGACACCTGGGCGATAACATTTTTTTTTGGTTTCAATTTTCAGGACTTGTGCCGCAAACTTGCTTTGGATATACAAACACTGATGTCTACGATAGCGAAATAAACCAAATCACCTTTTGAAAGTAGCTTCACATCAAATAACGATGGTATCAATTGCATCGTTATGCCAGTAGGTGGCGACAAGTGACTCACTCATTGACTCAAGCGACTCACTAATTGACTCAAACAACTCACTAATTGACTCAAGTGACTCACTAATTGACTCAAGCGACTCACTCATTGACTCAAGCGACTCATTCATTCAAGAGATTTGTTCAGAAACGCTGATTCATCTTTTTGAAGTTGTGTAAGGTAGACAGGTTTTTTGTGTTCATTTTTATTCCCTGTCACTGTGCCGGCTCTTTTATTGTATATGACAGTGTAAAAGGCTCAATAACCCTTTTATTTAAAGGCTTAATTTATGTCCCGTAGACCGGTCCGTTGCATTACACTTGCAAGCAGTATTAATTATGTCAAAAATGTGATGTGCAGTCAAATGATACGCTGTGCTTCGTGGAGTTTTGACGTGTTTTATAGACTCAATATTGTTTCTTATTCAAATGTGGTGAACCAAACACACACACACACACACACACCAACCAAAAACATCTTCCCATGCCCCAGGATTCTCAATTTATCCAGAATCGTGCAGCTCTAATGTGAACTCATTTTTTTTACCAAATTCTTACAAGGCCAAATGATCTGAGCTACTATTCACATTATATTTAGCTCTATATCAGCAGCTTTTTTCCTGAAGTATTTTAGGAGAAACATCTCAGATAAATTTGATACTGTATTTAAATAAATCATAACTGAGAACTCTGGACCAAAAGCCTCAGGCAACATCTGAGCAATATCACTTTCATCTGGGTACCATACTGCAAAAGGTAAGCGAGAGACTTTTCTTTTGGTTATATGAAGTTTAACAGCTGTCATGGATTTATTTATTGTTTTACTCTAAAGATCACGCCTTACAATCTTAAATATATAAAATCCAGCATTACATTTGAAAAATATCAAAGATAATCCTAAACCATCTCGATATTTCTTGTGTGAAAATTATTTATTAAAATTTTTACACAAATCAAATCTGTCATTTAAGGGTTTTAATTTAATTGTATATATATATATATATATATATATATAAAAAACGTGCTTTTTAATTCGCCACATCAAGACAAATAATTCTGCCATACTCCATTTTATTAAATGGCACTGCGATGGAAATAACTTTCAGAAAAATGACAAAATAAATGTATGTAGCCTATGTACACTACCATCTAACAGTTTTTGAATTAGGCAAACTTCAAAATGGACCTTTCCGTTCTTAAAACACATTCCTGGTTTTGTTATGAACGAAAAATAGGTTGCGAATGGCATTTCCTGTTCACTGACTGGATGAACAGAAAAGGGACTGTGGAGGAAGAGTTAGGTTTGCTATAGCGCCCCTTGTGGCAACGCTGAGAATGCAATACACACTATGAATTATGTTCTGACACATACTTATAGTAGGCTATGCTTCAGGCCTTCCTCCAGCTCTCACACACACGTACACTACAGTGAGATGTGGTAATACAGAAGACTATATGCTTTTCATAAGCAAATTCAATAACCTCCTCTCTTTACAGCTACAGAGAGTCTGATGAAAGCAATAACAGCTTTTAGCGGCTCATAAGACTAAATGCACAGAGAGATCATCTGGCTATTCATTATGTGTGTGTGTGTGTGTGTGTGTGTGTGTGTGTGTGTGTGTGTGTGTGTGTGTGTGTGTGTGTGTGTGTGTGTGTGTGTGTGTGTGTGTGTGTGTGTGTGTGTGTGTGTGTGTGTGTGTGTGTGTGTGTGTGTGTGTGTGTGTGTGTGTGTGTGTGTGTTGCAATCTCATTACAGACATCTAATCTAACTATTACATTCAGCTTCCTACTCTGAGAGATTTTAAATTACATTATACTCACGTACACAGAGAGATGCATCTCGCTGAACACTTGTAAATTCATAAAACACAAACACACACAGACACAGACACAGACATGTAGATGTGGTGGCTTGCTCTGAACGCACTACTGAGATCTGCTCTCTCTCTCCAGCTGTTTTCTTTTTGTTATACGAAGGTCACATTACTATGGAAGCTTGTTTCCGCCACAGAATAAAATATGAAAAAGGTAACTAGGACTTTTTATCTCAAAAAATTTTCTCACAACTGTGTGATATAAAGTCTTAATTGCGAGCAATAAAGTCGGAATTATGAGATATAAACTGGCAATTGTGTGTTGTAAGTCAGAATTGTGAGATATAAATTAGCAATTGCGAGAAATAAACTCACAATTCTGACTTTATAACAAGCAATTGTGTGAGAGATTTTTTTTATTATATTTTATTAATTATTAATAAAAAATATTACATTTTTTAATTATTTATATTCATTTTTAAACAAAAAAGATAATCAATTCAACCACAATATAATTTTGATTTAGATTATATAGATTTTTTTAATTCTATTATTATTTAATTTTGTACATTTAGGATATATACAAATCTAGCTTTCAAATTAAGACGAAAAGTCTTTCATTTTATTATTATTATTCTTTTTAAGTAATTTCCACCACAGAATGATATCAAATATATCAAACATAATGCATAACAAATTGAGATATGCTGGATAAAGCACTGTGATGGAAAAGACGAACACGCGTTGTGGAAACGCGTTGAGGTAGCCTAGTGCTTTTTGTCCCTCACTGCTATTAGAATTTTTCAAGATGGCGGAACGACATGCAAGCCTCCGTGGAGTTGCCTGTCCCATGTAAATAAAGATAAGAAATTCTTCGCGTACGAGGATAAGTCGGATCATTGGGAGCGGTAATTGTACACCATTGAGGACACATTTATGAATAAAGACATTGATTTTAGTTAATAAAATACTTTTAAAAAACTACACACTGTCCCTTTAAGCAGAGCAAAGAAAATCATTAATTATATCATAATATCATAATTGAAAGCTAAATCAAACATAGCCCAAACACTTCTTTACAACAAATGCATCTTTGTGAATGACCGGCTCTACAATTTTGAAGAAAACCTGTGAAGTTCTGCGAGCACAGATTCCGTTTGGTCGAGGTAATGAGACTCACTCCTGTTCATCTCAGCACACGCACACACACACACACACACACACACACACGTTCATATAGAGAAAGACAGACTCTCTGCCATTCAATTCCTCTGTCACTGAAGCACAAGACATTCAACCCTTTCACTGATTGAATCCATCTCTCTTCGGCTACTCTGCCTCTCATTTTAGGGATGTAACAGCTAAGAAACAATGAAACTCTTTTCCATCATCGCTCATTTCATTTGTACTGTCCCATCATACGCTCCTTCATTTCTCTATCCTTCAAGTCTATCTTACTCCATTTCTCAAGTAGTGTGCTCATGTTTCCACTCCAACCATCCGGCAGTGAAACCCACATTTTAGTTACAATACATTTTATATGGTTTTGCAGGAAGTTTTGAGTTCAGAAAGTTTCATAACTTTTTCATAGTACAATGATCATCTCTTATCTCCAAAGATCAAGGGAAATATGATCCATTCAATGGATGAGTTGTATTACATCTAGAGCGGCCTGTTCTTACAGTTTTTTTCAAGTGCTTACACACATTTACAAAATGTTGCCTCTTTTTTTTTAAACTTTACACACAAATCCAAGAATTGCAGACACAAAATGCAAAATGTCTCACATCTCTTGCTAAATGAAGCAGTGCATTCAAAATATCACAAACACATCAAAAGCAAACATTTGTCTTACGTTGCAAACACCTTTGCCATAATATTATATTCTTCTATTTATCATAAACAGTTTTTCAAAACCTAAAGCTCTTCTTTCATGAGCTCATATACATTTCTGTACAGGATTGGAAGTAATTATCAGAGAAATGTTGAAAAATTCATGATAAACACAAAAGCAAGATTAAAACCAAACTTTTTTTTTTTTTTTTGTAAGCATTTGTGATTGTGAATACAATATTACACAGTCCAAAAAAACAATAACCTGACCTTTGGTCTATTCTAAAGCCGTGATTGGTTGGTGTTAAGTAAAGAAATGAGTGTTGTTAGTGTGAGGCACTGATGAATTAGTGTGGCATTTTGATAGGTTGTGTTTGTAAAAGGAAATCAAGATACTTCCTGTTAGATTTTTGTGCATTACATAGATAATTGACCGTTCGCAAAGACCCGCCCCCCTTAGTTACTGTCGCTATGCCCGACAAGCTACGCCTCTCTCACACACACACCATGTTCTCACGCAGTGAAAAATACATCGTGGAGCAGAGAGGAGACTGACAACACGCCGCCAGACAGGACAGACCAGGTTACTTTTGATATTAAACATAATTAACAAAGTCTCACCTTTCAAATTTGGTCATTTTTTGAAAAATTTTAACAATAAATACCGTTTTGTGGCTCTTTAATGTGTCTGACAGATCGCTGTAGAGCCTCAGTTAAAGCTGCTCGTGAAACGATCATCTCTTCCTTCTAATTAATTTATAGCATCAAATAAACATGAATGAACATCAGAAGGAATGTTGTTTTAACCGCGGAAAGGCGTCAGTACACTCCGCTTCTCACGTTCAAATCCTCCCATGTTAATCTACTAACTCTCCTGACTGCTTTGACGGACAAAATGGCGGATGGCGAAGAATGATTGGTCAGATCACCTGTCAATCAAGCTCCCTGCGAAGGGTCAATTGTGTGTTGTGGTTTGCAAAAAGTGTTTTGTGAAATTGAAATTGAGTCGAAGGCCGGGAATTACTGTATGGTTTTGCAGATTTGGTGTGTGGTTCTGGTGTTTGAGTGTCAGTTTTCAGAAATTGTGTGACAAGTAAGTATTTTGTGTGTAAGCAGTTAAAAAAAAACAGTATAATCTGCATCTATTCACTGCCAATTCAAAAGAGGAAGAAAAAAACATGCACACATTTGTACACACCTGGAGAAACAGCGCTGTGTTTGCTCATTTTTGCAGTTAAAGGAACACTCCGACTTTTTGGGACTTTAGCCTATTCCCCTTATCCCCCAGAGTTAGATAAGTCCATACATACTTTTTTTCATCTCCGTGCGTGCTATAAGTCTGTTTGACGCACCCCCCGCTAGCCTAGCTTAGCACAAAGACTGGATGTGAATGGTTGCAGCTAGCATACTAATCCAAATAAGTGACAAAATAACGCAAACATTTTCCTATTTACATGTTGTGATTTGTATAGTCACAGAGTGTACAAAAAACAAAGTCACATGAGACACAGACATATTTTAACCGTATAAATACTGGGAACTATATTCTCTGAAGGCGAAGCACTGCTACTTGGGCGGAGTGATAACCGCAGCACCTGAGACGCGCCGAGGTGAGGAGCAGAGAGTTCGTTCAGAGTTTGGGTTACAGAGTCAGCAATTTATAAATAGTAAAAGCGTAGTTTACAATCATGGATTTTCGCTGTATTGTAAAGAGCTGTGACAATAAACAGGGAGACCAGGTAATACCATGATGTTTCATAGAATTCCAACTAAAAACGCTGACCGGATGAAGAAATGGCTACTTGCTCTGGATATTGATCAAAACACACCTAATGAGATTATCAAGGGACATTATGTTTGCTCGGTACATTTCACTGAGGACGACTATTTTCAAAAAAGGGAATTTGCCACAAGGAACGTGTGCTGAAGGATACGGCCATCCCATCGATATCACATACAGGACAAAGTGAGCGGCTGCGGTAAGTGTTCCGTTATATTTTTTAATGTTTAGCCTAACGTTACTGTAACAGTGCCATTAGCTAACTTAGATCTAATGTAACGTTAGTGACACTATTATATGAATAGGGTGGTAACTACTATTGCAGTTGTTTACGGGCTCCATGTATCCCCTGTAATGTTAGTATTGTTGCCTCGAACGCGCTCTGTCGTCTCAGTAACACTTGAGCGGAGCTAGAGCTCACGTATAGTCACGTTGGTTTTGTTGACAGAAGAAAAAACGGCGCGTCTCAGGTGCTGCGGTTATCACTCCGCCCAAGTAGCAGTGCTTCGCCTTCAGAGAATATAGTTCCCAGTATTTATACGGTTAAAATATGTCTGTGTCTCATGTGACTTTGTTTTTTGTACACTCTGTGACTATACAAATCACAACATGTAAATAGGAAAATATTTGCGTTATTTTGTCACTTATTTGGATTAGTATGCTAGCTGCAACCATTCACCTCCAGTCTTTGTGCTAAGCTAGGCTAGCGGGGGGTGCGTCAAACAGACTTATAGCACGCACGGAGATGAAAAAGGTATGTATGGACTTATCTAACTCTGGGGGATAAGTTGAATAGGATAAAGTCCCAAAAAGTCGGAGTGTTCCTTTAACACAGAATACAGATAGAGCCGTTGCTCTGATCTCACGTTCATTATTTTTACAGCATGCTGCACAAAGTCTTCTCTATCTTTACCAAAGAGAAAATGCATTAAGCAGAAAATCCAGTGTATGTCTTACAAACTTGCAGCTTTTCAGCTAATTCTCACTAAAGAGTGGATTTGAGCGCTGCTCTCGAGTGCAAACCTGCGTGCCGATGCCCTGCAGTCAGAATGCGCTTTAAAGCCTTTTTAGAGCAGCCTCACTTAAACTAAAGATTAGGCTTAAATGCAATTGGGTGTCTCATAAGGGTTTAGAGGAAGTGTTATGAGAAGTAATGCTGAGAGCACTCGCTGTGTGCGCGTGGATGGGCTTGTGTATATTGGAGGAAATGAGAGAGATAGATGAGAAGCATATTGTCTCGTTCAGGCGGCAGTTAGTGGGAATTTATTGTTGGCAGATTGTGTGCGTGTGTGGATATGAATGTAGTGTTGATGTTTGTGTTCACACATCCAGAGTGTGTACGCTATATTGGCCGATTAATCTGGCCATTTTGAGACGGTAACTGCGCCTGACTGACCAATTTCTAGAAGCGGTTATTCGTTTCCGAAACCTCTGACACACTTGTCAATGGATAATTGATAATATAAGTCATAAAGGATTGTGAATATATCATATTCTATACTTCTCTCAGCTCTACTTCGCCAGCACTCGATGCTTCTGTACTTTTGTTTGACTTTGTCTTTTTTGGCAAAGCAATCTAAATGACCTGATGAAAGTCAAACCACTCCAAATATACCTCTATTTTCCTCCCTCACTTCAAGGTAGAGCAAGACAGGAGAATAATTAAGAAGTCAAGTGGATAGAAAAGAGAGCAAGGGGAGAGTTATGGTGTCATTCTTTAGAAAGACAGGTTCAGAGTGCTAGTTTTTCTATTTCTGCAGATTACAGTATTTATACAATGCTGTGTGCGCAACCCAACCTTACAGTGTAACAAATGAATCACATGCTACTGCATTTTTAACATCTCTTTCTTGACTTATGTTCAGAATCGCATACCATAATACTCACAGTATGTATACATTATGTTTTGCATGCAATTTAAACCCAGATGACCAATATCCCACAATGCAATGCACTGTTTGATCTACCTTATCCAGTTTGGCATACTAAGCAAATGTGGAAATATGCTTGACAGAAATATTTGGGGTTCAGTACAAGTCAAGCTCAATCAACAGCATTTGTGGAATTTAGCGATTACCACAAAAAAAATACTTAAAAAAACGAACAAATCTGGGTTACGGTGAGGCACTTACAGTGAGACAATAATACTCACTGTTTCTATAGTTCAGCAAAAAGACAGTATGTGTGTTACTTTACAATAACAATTTTACAACGTTGTTGCCATGACGACAGAACAGTTTAAACTGATAAATTAATGCAAATGCTTTTATTAAATTCTTCACATTCCCGCTTTTCAATCCTGTACCAATTAATTGTCAATGCAAGTGCCTCACATTCTAACCTTAATTTGTTTGCCATTACTCTTTTTTTATATTACACATATGCTGTTGACTGTGTTAAACTTGCGGAATGTTCCTTTTAACTGTCATGAAAATATCACAATGCCAAAAAAACTGACAAAGTCCTCATTATTAAAGTTAGATGAAAGAATGAATAAATTTGACATTCTTTGTCTTCTGGAAAAACTGACCAAAATAGCAATGACTTGTTCATTACCACAACGATTTTTGTCCAATCAAATGCTCTCTATAATGAGAATAACCCTCCATAACATCCCAAAGACAAGCAACTAGGAAATAATGTTGGTCATAACTAACCTGCTAAACTTCCTATTCATCAAAACTTATCAGGGTTTCCACTAAACAATTAAGCAGCACGTTTTCAACATTGATGTTTTCAACATTTTCAACGTTTTCAACATTGACAGCACAACAGTTTTGCAACACTGATAATAATACGAAATGTTTCTTGAGCAGCAAATCAGCATATTAGAATGATTTCTGAAGGATCACATGACACTGAAGACTGGAGTAATGATGCTGAAAATGTAACATTGCTATCACAGGAACAAAACAAAAATATATATATATATTAAAATACAAAAATTCACATTAATTACTGTTTTTACTGCATTTATGATAAAAACAAATGCACCCTTGGTAAGCATAAAAGACTTTCAAAAACAGAATTCACACTTTTGAATACTAGTGTAAATGTAAATGTTAACTCTCGTTGATATCTTTTACTTGCCTAAAACAAATCTCAAAGATCTGAGGCCACTAACCTGACAAACTTTGGCAAATCAAGTGACTAAATCTTCCTCAAAGTACTCACTGCATCAACTCTGAACTTTGAAAACACGACTTTGCTCCTGGAAGTTGTGTAAAGCAGTCATTTTTAAATGCAGTCTGCATCAAACGGTCAGTGAAGGGACTCTGTGCGGTTTGAGGCTGAGACTATAGTATTAACTATTGGAAATATACGACAAACAGGGCGGGTGTAAAGAGGCAGAGCGAGACATCCACCGATTCATAATTCTCAGCCAAAATGATTAACGCAGATCCGACTTGTGTGCATCTCCTATCTCTGGTGTAAAGGCATGAGGTTTTTATCTTGTGCAGATCTCTCTGGTTCAGAACGGAGTTAACGCTCAGAGAGTTTACCGGGATTTACACTGCTGAGCGGCTGCTTCATCATGAAGAGTTTCTCAGAAGAGAAGATCTGTGTCGTGTTTCATCTCTTGAGCCCAAAGCAGGTGCAGAAGCGTGTCACACACAAACACACACACACACACACACACGGCCACAAGCTTGGCACGCATGCAGGCGGGCATTCATTTTCTCTCGTTCATCAAGCGCAAATCACAGCAAACAATGCGTAATCAATGAGCAGGCCTTATTGACAAACGTCTGCAAGAAGACACGAGTGAACAAAGAGCTTGAACAGAACAAACAGGACGAGGAAAGAGAGAAACAATCATTCAGCTTGAAAATCAGGCGCACCTGCGGTCTCCTCTGAGGACAAACACACACGTGTGCACGTTTGCAAGGCCGTCGCTAATGGGGTGAGATGGGAATGATTTTAAGGGTCCACTGGGGACCCCACAAATTTTCCAGTAGGATTCAGTGAAGTAATGCAATGTGTTTGTCACCAACAGACGCAGGAAACACGATGAAGATAAAGATTAGATATAGCGTCTTTAATAATCCCTTCAGAGGGTACAAAACAAGACAAACAAATAAAAACCCACCGCTATGCGTAAACGTGACCGGATAATGGGTGAAACAAACACAGCAACTCAAATAGCAAAGCAAACAAGGATAATTAATGACACACAACTGAACTGAAAACTAATCATATCTGTTACCATGACCACGTAAGAGGAAAACAAACTAAAAGTCCATGATAATGAAACTAAGAATGAACGTCTGTGACGGTATTTCTCACACCACAATAAAAAATAACTAATTCACATTCAGTCTACACTGTAAAAAATGATATGATCAATAAGTTATGACAACGTTTGTTTTTACAGTGCTCTACAAGTTCAACTTTTTTTCAGGGAATCCAACACCACTCTCCACCATGGTCCCCCTTCGACTCTGGGCTGGTGAGGGACGGGTCGGAGCCACCGTCTTGCCGTCATAGACGGAGAGGGGGTAGGAGACGCAAGTCTGCCAGTCCGGAGACTGATCTCACCCCAGAGGTCGTCCCCGTGCAGCCTGCAGTCATCCCAGAGGCTGTCCCCGTGCAGCCCGCTGTCGTCCCAGAGGCCGTCCCGGTGCAACACGCTGTCGTCCCGGAGGCCGTCCCCTCCGAGCAGCCCGCTGTCGTCCCGGAGGTCGTCCCCTCCGAGCAGCCCGCTGTCGTCCCGGAGGCCGTCCCCTCCGAGCAGCCCGCTGTCGTCCCTGAGATTGTCTCGGAGCCGCCCACCATCAGTCCTGCCACGGCCAAGAGAGCGGTCTTCCTCTTCTATGCGGTGGCGGTACTGCATGCGTGGAGGAGGCACAGCACGTCTGCCGTTCCAGAGACTGTCCACGTCACGTCGGCCGTTCCAGAGACTGTCCACGTCACGTCTGCCGTTCCAGAGACTGTCCACGTCACGTCTGCCGATGCAGAGACGGTTCCTGTGCCAGACGCTGTTCCCGTAAGTCCTGCCATGGCCAAGAGGGCTGTTTTACCTTTTTATGCATTGGCAGTACTGCATGCATGGAGGGGACACACGTCTGCCGAGCCTGGATTTCACGTCACGTCTGCCGAGCCTGAGCTTTACGTCAAGCCAGTTCCCGAGCCGGTGTCGTCTGTTGCAGTTCCTGAGCCGGTGGTGTCTGTTGCAGTTCCTGAGCCGGTGGTGTCTGTTCCAGTTCCTGAGCCGGTGGGGTCTGTGACTGTTCCTGAGCCAGGGTCTGTCTCTGTTCCGCCTTGGTCTTCACCGCCATGGCCGCCCGAGTGGTCGTCTTCACCCTGGTCGTCTCCGCCATGGCCGCCCGAGTGGTCGTCTTCACCCTGGTCGTCTCCGCCATGGCCGCCCGAGTGGTCGTCTTCACCCTGGTCGTCTCCACCATGGCCGCCCGAGTGGTCGTCTTCACCCTGGTCGTCTCCGCCGTGGCCGCCCGAGGGGTCTTCACCGCCGTGGCCATCCGAGGGGTCGTCTTCGTCCTGGTCGTCGCCCGAGGGGTCTTCACCGCCGTGGCCGCCCGAGGGGTCTTCACCGCCGTGGCCGCCCGAGGGGTCTTCACCGCCGTGGCCGCCCGAGGGGTCTTCACCGCCGTGGCCGCCCGAGGGGTCGTCTCCGCCCTGGCCACCCGATGGACTGTCTGTTTCGCCCTGGCCGCCCGATGGACTGTCTGTTTCGCCCTGGCTGCCGCTTCAGCCATTCCCCTTTGTTCCTGTTCCCCTCCATGGACCTGGCCCTCCATCCCACCCCCTGATCCTCCACCTTTCCACCTCCCGCCTGGACTCTTGTTTTGTTTGTTTCTTGTGGTCTTGGAGCGTCTGGTAGCCGCTCCGTAGAGGGGAGGTTATGTCACAGTGTCTGGTTTATGTTCCTTGGGTCACCACTAGATGTCCTCCTTCCCCACGGTGTCCATCACACTATTGAACTACATTTCCCATGATCCTTGTCTTCTCATTGCACTCGGCTGGTTCCTTATCACTGATCATTGCACTCAGCCATTTCCCCATTATCATTGTCTATTCCCTGTGTATATATACCCTGTCAGTTTCAGTGTTTGTCAAGGAGTCCTTGTTAATGTCCCCACACTTCCGTTCCTGTTGTTGCCTGTACCTTGTTCTTGTCTTGTGTCTTCGGATTGCCTTTATGGATTATGACCCTTGCCTGGACTGTTTTGTGAGTACGGATTACCCCTAATAAATACTGCGCTTGGATCTACCTTTTCCTGTGTGTGTTCGTGACATTATTGACATGAACTAACATGAACAAACTTTGAACAGTTTTATTTTTATTAACTAACGTTAACAAAGATTAATAAATACTGTAACAAATGTATTGCTCGTTGTTATTAGTTAATGCATTAACTAATGTTAACAAATTAAACCGTATTGTAAATTGTTACCAAAAAAAAAAAATGTCAGCAAGAAAAAAGGTGGAATAGGACTTCAATATGAGAAGTGGGCACTACATACAAGAGTTTATCAATTTCAAGAACTCTTCCACTCCTAAAACACTTCTGCCACCTGGAATTGAAGCGGCCTTGGTGACATCTGTCAAAAAGCAAACAAGCTGCGACAGATAATACACTGATGACATATTGCAAACTATGTTTGTGCAATAAATATTATTTTTGAATCAAGCACAATAAGATCAACCATGTGTGAGAAAGGGTCTTTAGGGTCAGTTTTAATTGGAAACTTTGCAGCATGACTCAACAGCTCGCTCTCATGTCCTTTTCTATCAAGAGTTAGCAGAACCTGACCGCCACAGAACCACACTGACTACATATCTCAGATATCTTGAAGAAAATAGACATATGCTGATTGAATTTTTCATTTTTGGTCCTGAGGATATGAGTGAGTCACAATATGGAGACCATCTAATCATACTTTTCTGACAGCGTGTGTGTGTGTGTGTGTGTGTGTGTGTGTGTGTGTGTGTGTGTGTGTGTGTGTGTGTGTGTGTGTGTGTGTGTGTGTGTGTGTGTGTGTGTGTGTGTGTGTGTGTGTGTGTGGGTGTGGGTGTGTTTTTGAAAATGAAAAACAACAACTCATTGTATAATTTACAGTGAAAAACTGTAAATTGAAATTTCCCACAATTCCCTGCGTGACACTTCACATTTGATGTAGGCTATTTTTGTTGAAATAACTATGTTTCTTCATAGTTTTCTTAGTTTTTTTCTATCTAATCAGTTATGTTAAATTAATGTTTGTTGCATTTGTTGCAATGTTTGACTGCTTGTTACCATGATGGTGTTTAATGTTTGTGTGAATGACACTGTGCAGCTTCTATATATTAGTATTAACTTTCTTGTGGAAGAACTGCTTGTGATGATTGTTGGTTGTCAGCGTATCACAATGGTATAAAACAGATATTAATACTTCAATAAATCAGTAAATTAACATTATTAGATAATGAAATACGGTTTATTACTGTAAATATTAAGTTAAGCCTGTAAAACCTAAAATGTTGCTACCGTATTTTATACAGTAAATTTCTGGCAACCACAGCTACCAGTATTTTACCGTAAATTTAACAGATTTTTTTTTTTACAGTATATGTTTTCATGCGATTCACCAATACATTAAACTTAAGTGAAACAGAAAACATGCATTTGAGTGATCTCACACCCCTACATCTGAAATCACGCATGCACGCCCCAGTTCTGCTGTGTAGTGATGCTGAAGCATTAATAATGCAGAGCTGTTTGGAGGAGGTGCTGTTTATTTTGCACAGAGAACGAGAGGCAAACCAAAAACAAGTGAGTGAACCGTACAGGAAAAGTTTAGGTAAAGAATCACTGATCGAGGTGAGGAACATGTGAGCTGAAGGCGAGAGACGTCTGAGGAAGAAGCACTGACAGACAACAGCAAGAACAAACACATTATAGAAGAACGATGCAGCTCTGAAAGACTGAGGGACACACAGACAGAAAGAGAAAAGGAGAAGCTGTGGGCCGACAACTCTTTCTTCCAGCGAGCGGAAAACACGCTCGAAACCAGGCAAATTCCAGAAGATTCCTCTGTCGTGTGAAGCGGTCCCTGCACATGTGTCAGTCATTATGTGGGCCGAGATGAGATTTTCTACTGACAGCCATTCAAAAATTGTTGTGCATTCTGAATAAATAAATAACATAGAAGCAATAAGTAAACTGCAAAAAAACTATTAAGGATTTATATTCACAAAACTGAACTAGCATGGAAAATAAAGCTAAGATGGCAGCAACATCAGGTCACAAACTTCTGTCTTTCTCTTCACCAGCTGAGCAAGTGGTTTGGAGATGAACAGCAATGCTAACAGATCGCTTTCTTCAGGAATATCAGAGCTACCTCAGTCCAGCTGGCCAAACCATTTTATATGTATATCAACAAAGATCTGCAAAGAGAGAAATGTGGATTGAATGCACCTTAAGATGTCAGAACCTGATATGAGCATCTAGGATTGACACTGTGGTAAACATGATAGGGGATTTATGTTACGCTAATGGAGTCGTACAGGTGAAGTTAATCAAGTCAAGCAAAAATTACAGATCAGACAGGCAAATTCGCCACTGCTACTTATTTTACTGGAAATTTTATTTCTCAGTATTTTATCTCGAGTCCCCATGAAGACTCTTAACATTTAATCTTATTATGCATTTATTCTATTAATTAATGTATTTAATCTTCCCTGGCAAAACAGCCATTTCAGAAATATTCTTCAAAATACAATTTAGATACACTGCCGTTCATAAGTTTGGGATCTGTAAGATATTTAAATGTTTTTAAAAGAGGTCTCTTTATACTCACAAACGCATTTATTTGATCAGAAATACAGTAAAAAAAATTATCTGATGATTTCAACATAAGTGAAAAACTAAAACTAAACTAAGCTAACAACAGTTACTGAAAAACTAACTGAAATATTATAATAATTAGCTAAAATAAATAATCGTTTTGGTAATTAATAAGCTTTCATCACTGCTGCGCTACTTAATTTTTCAATGCAAACACGCGCTACACGGACATGTATGACCGCTGTGCTGGCGTATTTTGCAGCGTCTGGCGCATTACACAATGTTTTAAAAACGTGGCAGTCAAGTTGAGTTCAAGTTGTGTGTGGGGGGGCAATGTTCTCTGCATGAAATCTGTCTCTGACATTTCTTCTTAAAGAAACCTTGGATGCCCTGTTGCTGTGTCTGACTCTGTCCTCTTTTCATTCTCAATTTTTCCCCCCTCTAAATTCTGCCTAAAAAAACACAAAAACTAAGTACCTAAATTACACAGAGTTGCATATAGCTATGGTGTTAGTTAACGTTCTCACATTTTAATGTTTGCCACGCCACAGCTTTTTTGGAAAAAGATTATTGTGCTTTTAGTCTTTAAAACAACAAATAAAGTAATATTTACCTATTTTATATTATGGTGTGCGCTGCTGCTGAATAACACTGACAAAACATCTCTATTCAGTAACGTTAGTCTGCCGCAGTTACGTTAGCTAATCTAACGTTACTGGCAATATACAATAGCTTGATCATGTGAAAGTGTGAAAGATCACAAGTGAAAGTAATCAGACTAACATCCGGTGTGATATTTTAAAACATATACTGTATGTGTATAGACCATAAACAGTGACGTGTCGAGGTGTCTCTCTCTCCTGTTTTAAAAAACACGGACCTGTGATTCCGCTTTGCGAATCGCAAATCAAGCAGTGATTGACAGCGCTCTGAACCAATGGCGTTGGGCATTGTCAGGTTGACAGTAAATCTAGCCCAATCATATTCCAGGGGGGGCGATGCCACCCCTCTAGACACGCCCCTGCTTCAAAATCAGAACAGCCATTCACTGCCATTATAAAACTTGGAAGAGCAATTATATTTTTTAATATATCACCGATTGTGTTATAAAAGAAGATATACACCTAGGTGGGTGTGTAAATCATGGGAAGATTTCCATTTTTGGGTGAACTATCCTTTTAAGAAAAGTTTTTTTGTGAATTCAAAATGTTGTTATCTTTTTTCGTAAGTTAGAATATAAGAAATTGGCAGTTAAGAAGAATTGTATTCTCAAGGATGTTTCGTCAACCCGGCCCCTGGAGATAATGGATGACAGACTGAATGGAAAGGCAAGGAATCCTATGAATGACAGACTCCAGTCTCTCTTTCTGGAGTTTTCTGATAAACGGGGATTACAGGACAGTTTCTGACAGACAGACAGCAGCCATATCATCTCAAACCTGTTCCCTGTCCTCACACCAACTACAGGGTAAAGCTATGAGGTGGAGATGCATTCCTGCTCTCTACTAGATTCCCTGAACCAAACTGCCATTTAACATATTTAATTAACTTTGACAGACGTAATGATGCCCATGGCCAGCCGGAGAATGCCATTACACCAGTCTTACAAAGAGCACTCTCCATCTATACTCCTGTCTCCTTTCATGACCTTTTCACCAAATCACTTCCTGAACAAATACCTGCCAGTTTCTCACTGCCTGAAACTGGGGTTTTTTTTTTTTTCTCAACCACAAAAAAGATTTCCACACCTCAAACACATGTACAAGATGAAGGAGAGGAGTTGTGTTGTATTATTGAACACAAGAGCTGGTCTGGGAGAATTCTGGCCTTGCTTTAGAGAATTCAGTTTTTATATTGAATTATGCACTCTCATAACGAAAGAAAGAAAGAAAGAAAGAAAGAAAGAAAGAAAGAAAGAAAGAAAGAAAGAAAGAAAGAAAGAAAGAAAGAAAGAAAGAAAGAAAGAAAAGGCTTTCTTTGTGTGTTATAATACTGTTCAATGCTGTTGTTCTGTGTATATTGATTTTGCTGTTCTTGTTATAGTTGTTTGTGATTTTATTTTATTATTATTATTTTATTTATGCTTGTTGTCATGCAGTAAAATATCTCTCTTGTGTACAAAACCAGATACTGTGTGCCTTATGGGCCATGTTCTGTACATGCTTTATAAGATGTAATAAAAAAATTAATTGAAAAAAAAGTGTAAATTAATGCCACAATGCAATGCAAAAAATAAATAAATGAATAAATAAAATCTTAATAATAGGCTTTATTTACTTAAAAATACGAAATATTACTCAAATAAAAAAATTTAATAAAATAAAAACCCAGGATATAACCCACACTGTCAGAAAAGAAAATATGCAAACAGTAGCTGCGTTTACAAGGTCCCAAATAACCGGACTGTAATCGACTAGTAGACCAGTCGGAATAACTAAGTCAAAAATAAATATAAGCTTCATGTGCTCGACGTCTCCATTAGAACCCGAAATGGATAAATATTAAGTCTGCTTTTTAAAACAAAGAAAAGGAGGATGGTTAGTATGCAACAACACCGGCAAACTCTGTATATCCGTGTAGTGTGCATGTCAAAAGATGAGCAATTAGAAGCTTGTGACATATAAACACACACATCAACCTGATCGTGTTGTGTAAACACTATGTTCAGACTCATTCAATGAAAATCAGGAAATCATTCCGATTGAAACAAACGGTGTCCATGTAACCGTAACTACTGTACTTTTAGCCTGACACTGGTAATAATATGCAAACTTGAAGCTCTAACATGAATACTTAAGGTACTAATTTGCACCCTTAGGAGGAGATAAGGCACAAAGTTGTACCTTTGAGGTACTGCTCCTGTCAAAAGCTGTTACACCCCTAGAGTTGCCATTTGTGCAATTTCTTCTGACAGTGCAGAATATATGAAATGCCCTTAGTCTTTTTGGATAGACTTTGATGGTATTTTTTCCCCTGCACAGATTCTCATGCATTAGTCAACGCGCGCCAACTGTTCACTTGCACAAACTCTTTGTCATGTCCGCCTGTGGACACGCACACATCACCTACTGTCCATTCACACTGCACACATTAACACACACTTATGTGTGTCCAAGTCAGCATTCTCTTTGCTGACCTATATCCAGACATAAAGCAGATGAAAATACGCTCGGAGTCGTTCAGTGTCATAAAGCGTGACTTCAGGGCGGATCTCCATCGATCCCCTTTCCCTGACACACACACGCCATCGGCTGCTAGAGCCGAAATAAAACCGGTCGCCATTGGGAAAACACACTAACCCACAGGTTAATAGAATTTTAACAGAGTGACAAACACATACACATCAAAAAATATATACAGTGAACAAGCAGAATCAGAGATGGTGAACTGTGGAGAAACAGTGCAGATGGAAGAGGAAGATGAAAAGAGTGACAAAGCAGAGAAAAGAGAGACGGTGCATGACAGGCCATGGGGAAAAACAGAGTGAGAGTCGGAGAGATAGTGTGATGAGATAGTAATGAAATCATTCAACTGTGTGGAGAAACAGACTTCATTCAATGAGAAGAATAACTATGAGGAGGGACATAAGCACATTTTACGCACGATAGAGAGAGATACGTGATAAAGGGTGATTCTTCTGAGACTTGTAAAGTAGAAATATTTCAACAGTGTTCAGGTCATTATTTTTCAGACCATTAAAGCCAATTTACAATCATAATCTGTTGTGAATAATCCAAGTCAAACAGAACATTCAATGGGGGATAAGGGTGGGACAGGACTTTATTTACGGCTGAAAAGTAAAGTTGATAAATAATTATTTTGTATATTATAATGTGCACGGGTTATTTGTGCACCATAAAACCCGAAACATTATTTTAGAAATGAAATTGTGTCATTATTCAAGCTATTATTCAAGCTTATTTTTTCAGTATTTTTTTGCTGACAATTAAAAAAAAAGTGCTTGTATTAGGCCTACTGTACATTTTTTTATGGTAATTAGAGTACAAAATTACACTTTTAGATTATTTTAATGCAATGAGAATCGAATCTAGCCTGGCTCTGCCCTCCTACGTACTTCCGCTCAATTTTAATTTTCCTTCAGTACTAGGTCTGGGATTGTGGTGTTTTCTTGGGTTTTCTCCGGTCAACTTTTTACCGGTCCAATCAGCGAACAGAGGGAGTGGCTGAGAACGATTGTGTTGAGGTCGTGCGCTAGTTTGAGTTGAAGTTTCGTCACGACCAAACGCTAGCGATTGGTTATGGCAGATCCAATAGTTTTAAACTTCAACAGAGTACCCGCCTACAAGGAACTTAAGGCTTTTCAATGGAGAGAGGCCAGACTCTCTGTACAAATGAAATGTACGTGAGTCTGGTAGGACCAGGCTAAATCGAATCATCAATTCGAGACATCAAAAATGTCCAAAAAAAATATTTGGACAGGTAATTATGTGCTAAAAACTGTCACAATGAACAAATGGCACAAATTATCTTAATAAAATAAAAAATATTCTTTTTTTTTCGGGGCGTTTTTTTTTGTGCCTTTTATTATGATAGGACAGATGGTTGACAGGAAGTGAAGTTGGAGAGAGAGAGGGGACCCAGAGCCGGTACACGAACTCGGGACGCCCAAAGCGCAACTGTGCTATATGTAAAAGATGACCTGGACATGTTTTGTAGGATTAATCCAGTAAATGTAAAACATCTTACCATGGATTAAAGTCCCGATCAGAGAGAGTTAACAGCCCCCATAGCATAAAGACATAAAGTGGGAAGGAGTGAGAGTGAAGTCTCTCTCACTCTGGGGCTTTGCCGCCCTTAATTAACTGAGCTGGCATTCTCTCTCACACCATAAAGGCGGATCTTACTCCGCTCACAGCTAGCAGGCCTTCACAACAAAATTAAACTACCGCACTCGTATGACTAAAAGTAATAAAGACTAAAAAGGTCAGTCAACATTGTCTTACAATGATTGGGGAAGAAATGTGTGGCATGACATTAATTTTAAAAGTCAGGTGAGACGGTGTGTGCGTGATGAGATAAGAAGATAAGAAGACAGTGTGAGAGAAAGACATCATCAGGACTTTTAGAGGACTTAAAGTATTATTAACTTAAAGTCCTATTCATTATTCTGGGTTAAATACAAGCAAATCATTTCAACTCATCCCAAAATTTACTTAAAAAAGGATTCTGACTTCTCATAGCAGAGAGCAATATGCAAGTAAAGCCAAATATCCCATTTGCATTCTTTATTGTTGAATTATATGCAACTAAAACACTGCCGCTTTTACGCAAAGAAATATCAGTGTAATACAATGAAGATTATGAATTCCAGCAAAACGCGATGTCTTCCTCCATTTTTGGTGTAGTAAAGACATGATGTCACAAATATGATTACTGATCCTATGAGTGAATCCTTACAACTCACCACAACACCAACTTGGTTTTCACATAACCAGATTTAAAGGAGAACTCCGGTCAATTTTAACATTGAGCTCATTTTTTTGTAAATTTGGAGTGCTGTCAATACAGAGAACAACGACAAAAATCGGTGTTGCCTACACTGTGTTATCCTCTTTTTAAAATTTGCACCCTATTGACTTCAATGGGGCACGTTTTAAACCTGCTTTTATTTCTCTTATCATCCTTGATGTGTCATTACAAGTGCCCAGCCATGTTGAGTGATTCCTACAGAGTGAACACGAGTGAATCTGACTGCAGTAGATGTGAAAGATTTTACATCCTGTTTTCGGTCGAAGTCCAAAGTAGTCGATTGTCGAGTTCACGCGCATAGGTTTAGTTACCTATGATCACGCGCGTGAACTCGACAATCGACTACTTTGGACTTCGACCGAAAACAGGATGTAAATACATTGCGCTGGCTGAAATAACATCATTTTTATTCATATCTTTCACATCTACTGCAGTCAGATTCACTCGTGTTCACTCTGAAGGAATCACTCAACATGGCTGGGCACTTGTATGACACATCAAAGATGTTAAGAGGCTAAAAGCAGGTTTAAAACGCGCCCCATTGAAGTCAATAGGGTGCAAATTTTAAAAAGAGGAAAACACGGTGTAGGCAACACCGATTTTTGTCGTTGTTCTCTGTATTGACAGCACTCCAAATTTACAAAAAAATGAGCTCAATGTTAAAATTGACCGGAGTTCTCCTTTAATTCCTCAAACAACAAATAACCTCTTTTTTGCATGGCCTAATGTTCTTGAGGCTCTAAAATGTTCCCTCGATATGACAAACTGAGACAAGTGTTTCTCTCTCGCTGCACACTTAATTGAGCTCGCGCAAAATGACAGTAAGTGCAGTAAATGCGGAGGGTACACCAATATAAAAAGATTCATTATGCAAAGAAGAAATCATTTTTGTCAAGCACCGGGGGTGAAAGAGTGCCATCCCAGAGAGAAATGACTGCAAACGCAACATTGCAGTAAAGTAGAGAAAATCCGTGAACCACGATCGTCTAAAATGATCAAAATCATGTGATGTAACAAGACACTTTGATGAATCTTTCTAAAGATTTCTGCATTCTTATTATAATCATGAGGTGTTTATCCGACTTGATAATGATCTAATTAGACCGTGTCGTTGAGTTTGTGTTCAAATTCCTGCTGGCGATGACCTGCTACCGCTACTTTAGTCCGTCATCTTTAAAATGACAACATCTCACCAGGCAGTGTTGGGTAGCTGGAAACATGGCTAGCGCAATCTTGTCCTGCAGGAAATACACATCAGGATGTCCCGCGACTGCTGGTAACATGTGTTGTGAAGCGAGACTAACCCCAACCGAACACAAATCCTAACCTTAACATTATAAAGTCTCAGTAAAGTCCTTACCGTAAACTCCTTGCGTTTGCACGTACCGGTGGAGAACTGAAAAGAATAAAATCCAGAAAAGCTCCATCTTCAGGTGCGATCCCTCATTACCTGCGGGGAAAACCAGGAAAAAGTGCACAATCACTGCACAGCACGAGCTCAGCATTCAAATGAATCATACCATCATCATCATCATCATCATCATTGGAGATTAAAGTAGCCTAACAAAACATTATTCACCAGTTGAAGTATTTTTATCCCTGCATTGTTCCAGTGCATGCATGCATGGGGGTTAAGAAGAGACAATTCATTTGCCAAACCTTGGATTATCTGCAGATTACAGAATCTGCGCTATTGTTTGATGGGATTGAATGCCGCAATCATGGGCTATTTCTGAAATTGGTGGGCGGTTAAGAACGATCAAATACATGACTTATTAAACCTGGCCGGAATTCAGTATCACGTTGGTCAGACGCAGGAAGACACGCACAAGTATACAAACGCATGCCATTCAACTTTCTCCAGGAAAGCCAGGCTGTGTTTTGGCATGGTCGCTGGTTTATAGTTCTTCAACCATCTTGTACCACTAATAAAACCAGGTACCAGCAGGTCATTGCACTTTCGGCTGATGGTCAAACTGACTTTTTGGAAAATGGTAGCCGGTCAGTCAGCTATTAGCCAGCTAATGGCCTTATTAAAATAGATTTGACAACAGGGGGCTGATAAATGTTGTTAGATGGTTGTTAAGCAAACTTCATGACTGGTTATGAAGGTATTTGTTTAATTTGAACATCGAATGAAGCATTTCATATCTAATAACATATCTACAGCATGCTACTCAGAACTTTCCGGATGGGATCACCGACTAAAATAAATACTTCCATTATTTAGTACTTTTTATAGACGTAGCTATAACACACATATTTCACAAATTACTGAATCTTAACAAAAAATCTTCACAGAGATCCTTTAAAACGGTCATTAATACACTAAAACAGTGCACTATTCACAAGTATGAGCAAGTAGGCTTGAGTACACACTGACATAAACGACATACACTACACAACTTAATCTGTAAAACATCTTAAAGATATCCACGATATCTCAGAAATTTTTTTTTTTTGAATTTAGTATTTTTTTGTTTTTGTTTTGTTTAGAGCGTAAGAAACTAATTAAAAAAACTTGTTTTAAGTTATTTTATTCATATGTTATGTTATGTCCATTGTAGTGGACATCAGTACACTCACCCATCAATTTTTAGGTTTCAGGATTTTTTTAACTAAACTTTGTGTGAAAGATATAATGAAATGAATTGATACAACATTACAATGCAATATGTGGGTAAAATGGCCATAAATGGGTAGTCCCATTCAATACAATGTATCTAATTTGCATAGTAATATGTTCTTGGGGCCACGTGTAATGGAAAATAGAAGTAATAATAGGAGTAATAATTGGCAACATTTTCATAACAATATCTAATAATTATTGATATTTTGATTAGAAACCCCATAACAATTTCCTGAGCTGTTGATATGACAAACACATTGAAAACAAAATCGTATCATATTTCCATAAGAGTGCTAGATTTGATTATTCAGTAATTTTTAAGACTATTGAGAAGTTGTTGTCATTGTGAAACCTCCAAACATTTGGTTTCTCTCTGATGTGCTCTTTACAGGACATCCAGACTTAAAACTGACATGTAGGGTGTCACTCCAGTATAATGGTTACTATAGTGGACAAAAGTCTATTCCTGATATTTGCCAGTTGATTAAAGGGCTACTGCTGTTTTGTCCATCTACAGTCCCATACTCATCCTAAAAGAAAGTCCTCCTCGAGGAGCGTACTGTTGCTATAGTAACCCCCCAACCTCCACCCCACCCCCCACCCGATGGTCGTCACAAGTGTCTATTAACTGCTAACTTGTAAGTCTTACATGTGTGGTTATTAAAGGGCTTCAAAATGATGTTCTTGTATGATTTTAAGACCCCCAAACATTTGTTTAGTTTTCAAGCCAAAGAGGAAAGGTCAAACACCAAGATGTCGCAGCTTTTCCGGTAGGACTAAACCTGAGACGGTGAAATCCCTATGGAATAAAGCGCCAGCTCAATGACAGATTAATACAATAATTAAAGTTGCAGCGCAAGAGTCTGGCGCGAGGCAACTGTGAGATTCATGGCAGAATTTCTCCACAGTCTGAAGTTTAAATTCATGAACACTCGGTCACGGCCCATTTGCAATACATCTGAACAGGTTGCGTTTCATTTATCAGCGTGCAGGATTAAAGGGATAATTCACACAAAAATGTTATCATTTACTCTCAACCTCATGAGTCTGGAACACAAAAGAAGATATTTTGAGGAATGTTGGTAACAGACAGTTGATGGACATTGACTTCCTGAAGGAAATAATACACCAGTTTTATCATCTCTGGTTCCCCATTCAGTTCTGTATCAATTACAAAGTATAGCTGACCTATAAGGCCCTAAATGGTTTACCTCTTGTGTATTTAACTGATCTTCTATCGCCCTATAACCCATCACGCTCTTCAAGATCACAAAACTCAGGGCTTCTATTAGTAGATAGGATATAAGTCCACTAAAGGAGGGAGAGCGTTTTCACATGGCTTCTAAACTCTGGAATAGCCGTCCTGATATTGTCCGGGGCTCAGACTCACTCTCCCAGTAAAAATCTAGATTAAAGATGCTTTTCTTTAGCCAAGCATTCACATAATGCATCTCATAACCTTGTACTCCAGTTATATCAGACCAAATGCACATTTTTATCTTATGAACAGCATGATACGCTAATCATTTTCCATTTGCTTTTCCGTTTTATCTCTGGGTTTTCTCAGTTCGTTTGGATCCACCGTCTTGCGAAGACTTCCGATGACCAACATCTGTGAATAGATGACTCCAACTCCTGTGAGGACTTCAGATGAAGCAAGCTCTGAATGCACATGCACCAATGCTACATTTTCTATATATCCTAAGCATTTGTATGCATTACTTCATTGAGCTCATTCATTCATTTTGCCTTAAATTAATACATTGTTAAAATGGATAAATTGTTAGCTAACTGCGTGTTTTGTATATATACATTTCTTAAAACAGATCACTCTAAATTGTAATGTAGACATGCATTTTCTATAAAGCTGTTTTGAAAGCACTATAGAAATAAATGTGAATTGAATTGAAATTTTAAAAAAATTATATGTAAATCACTGGATTTCATCAACTGGTTACTGACATTCTTCAAAATATCTTCTTTCGTGTTCAACAGAAGAAAGAAACTCATACAGGTTTGGAACAACATGAGGGCGAGCAAATGAACATTTTAATTTTCGGATGAACTATCCCTTTAAAATCACACACACAAACACATTAGTGAAAAAAAAAAAAAAAAAAAAAAAAAAAAGTTATCTCTTGTCTGTAGTACGTACTATAAAAGGTGAGAATGTGCAGCTACTTCCTAATTCCTAAACCGTTAAAATGACTTCATTGGTGTAACTTGTATAGTATGTTTGTTTTTTTATTTGAATAAACTGTTAATTTAGATGTTACCACAAGCGCATTTTAGAATACCTCTCAACACATTTCTACTGTAGCCTATGCATAATTGGGTGTGGACATTGAGCGTTCACGAGCACGCACATTTAGACAGTTTTCAAGCACTCTTTTAAGAATAAGATAGAAAGTATCGCTTACCTTTCTCTGTGCGTGTTCAGCCTGTAGATCAATTCCTTTCGAAATAATTCCGTTAGAAAAGAACGACTTTCTTTCAGCAGAGCACTGGAGTTCCAGGTGTTTAGTTTGTTGCGTGTTCAGCAGGAGCGCAACGATGTCTCTCCGTCCAGAAAATAAAGACAAAATTCCAACACATTCTTTCCAGGCAACTTAAACTGATGTGAAACTCGGGAAGCCAGCGCGCATCCGAGGGCGTCTTCGTGGAAAGCAGCAGTCCGATGCGATGCGATGCGATCTGACTGACTGAAACTCTTGTCCTGTGATGTTCTCCTATCAGATGTGTGCTCCTCGATGGCTCTCTCAAGAGTGAGGCGGATGGAGAGGTTGCGCGTCTTTGCGCGTCAGTGTGGATTGCGCGCACAGATCTCTGAGTGATGCGCGTCTGGTATCTGAACTGGCTTCTGGAGTGTCTCTGACTCTGGGTGAAGCTTGTCCAGCTCTGGTCTCGGTAATGAGTGGGTTTATCAGAAGGGACCGGGATCTAAACTGTATAAACTCTCGGCTTTTTCCAATAGTATTTTGGTGGAATCTCCAGCCAATTAAAGCTGCGCAGCTGCGAACGGAGGACTCGCCCCGGATCCCGGAGGACCAATTAAATAAGAAAGAGGGAGAAAAAAAAATCACAATGTCTCTGCCACCCCTCCTCTTTATTCCCCGCTCTCCTCCTCCCGCTTTCTACTCCATCTCCTCTTCCATCAGTTTCTCCGTGTCTGTCGTCACTGATGGTGTGGGCACTTTTTGAACTGAAGCGCGCTCCCGCCGGTGACCAATAGGTGGCGTGTTTGAGCTAATTATAATTCCTGAGAGCGCTCACCGTCACCCTTGCCCTTATTCATGAAGAAAAAACAAATCATGCGTTAGGTCGTGAATAGAAAGTCTAAGTAACACATCTATATTATTCCAAGACATCGTAATGTGGTCAGTGTTGTCTTTTGGTTTTGTTTAGGGGCTATTCTCACTAATGTCTAGGTCATATATTTGATGGGATATTAGAAGATATATAACTTAAGAAAATAATTATTGTTGACTGCGTCTTGTACGAGGCATTTTTTTTTTTTTAAATGTGTGTGTGTATGTATTTGTGTATGTACATGTATACACATGCAAATGGGTGTTGTTTGTGTACATGTAGGCCACACACACTATATATATATTTTGTGTGTGTGTGTGTGTGTGTGTGTGTGTGTGTGTGTGTGTGTGTGGTGTGTGTGTGTGTGTGTGTGTTTGTTTGTGTGTGTTTGTGTGTGTGTGTGTGTGTGTGTGTGTGTGTGTGTGTGTGTGTGTGTGTGTGTGTGTGCGTGTGTGTGTGTTGTCTGTATGTAATCTAAAAAGCAATAAAAATATATATTTTTAAAAGATGTCTTGGTCGCCTTTCATATAAATTATTACATGGCATTTTGTATTTTTTCTTACTTAACTCCAATTACCGGTATGTTTTATTTAAATCATCATAAATTAAAGACAGTAAAATAACATGGCCATAATTTATAAATGCTTTACAATTAAAATTATTTATTTATTTACTTATTTGCAGAATTTCAGGATCAAACATGCATAATTGTCATGAAAATAGTGTCACAGAGCGACATCATTTACTCTCCCTCATATTGTTACAAACCTGCATGAGTTTCTTTCTTCTGTTGAACACAAAAGAAGATATTTTGAAGAATGTTGGTAATCTCCCATAATTGTAGGGAAAAAAAGACCTGTGGCTAATGACTGGTTATCGAAATTCTTCAAAATACCTTCTTTTGTGTTCAACAGAAGAAAGAAACTCAAGGTTTTTAACAACATGAGGTGACAACATTTTCATTGAACTATGAATCCCTTTAATGCAATCATTTATTGAATTACAAAAAGCTTAAAGATATTGCGTGCATTTTTTAGTATGAATCGTGGGGTCTGGATATTTTAAAACAGAGACGTATAGTAAAAAGAGTGCTTATTTCTAATCAACTCACATTTCTGATCTCATGTAATATCAAATGGTGTGACTGTGAGCAAATAATCAGATCATTAGAATGGAGAGTGTGTACGCAGCATGAACACACATCATCATCAAACACTGACTGAGCAAACATGTTTTGACACGTAACCTAAAAAGGCTTCAGAAACATCTAAATTAACTTTTACTCCAGTCAAAATATATTACTTAATATGATGAAACAACCTGGCAACATAAAAATAACAGCAAAGAAAGAGATTATAGGTTAAAAAAAAAACCTTAAAAGTGCCTGTAACAAGTTCTCAGATATTAGGTGATCTGAGAAATCACACCCATCTCTGTGACAGTATAAAACAGCAAATGATCAATATTGATTGTGCTTTTATTTAGCTTAGAAACAATCTGCCGGTCAACCATTTTGTATGTTGGAGTTTGCTGAGCTGTCTTTAAGGACGGGGTTTAACAGAGAGGGCGTTTCACTGTAAAAAGTGAATCAGTTGACTTAACTTAAAAAAATGAAGGTAATCCGTTGCCTTAAAATTATTACGTAAATAAACTTCATGCTTAATCGAAAAAATCAAGAAATGTGGAATTGTCAAGTTCACATAACTTAATTTTTTCAATTAAGCATTATGTTTATTTATGTAACAATTTTAAGGCAGAGGGTTTACAAAAAAAAAAATGTAAGTAAGTGAACAGTGGGAAAATATACTGCATTTCCACTTTTTACAGTAAGGGATGCATCCGGAACCAATGAGATTCTCAAATCCACAGGGAAGATCTCCTGCCTGAGACAGAGAAAAATTAAACATCAGTTTGATGCACAGACTAATCTAGAGGCAGAAAATATGCTGAAATTAAAAAATCAGTTCCACGGTGCACTGTAGAAGAAAACGGCAGCCTGTCCAAACCCTCATCCCTGTCTCCGTCTCCAGTTTTGGGAAGACAGCCAGGAGCCTTGGCAAGGATTGTGAAGTGAACATCATAGTTTAGTTCATCACAGTAAATGTGTGTGAGAGGCTGGCAGAGTCGGCCTGGCGCGCCCCAGGTGTGTCCTCTCCTGCCCAGGGCTAGCGCATGGCACATGAAAGCAGGACGAGGGCTCTCTGGACCGAGTGGAAACACAGAAATACTCTGGCCAAATGAATGTGTGAGCCAGGGGAATGCTGTCAGCAAGCATGTGTCAATGTGTGGGAGTATGTCAGCTTTCCCAGATTCCCAGTACACTTCTCTTGAAATTGAAAATATCCCAAACAGACATTAATTAATGGGATGCTCTCCATACGCTTTGCTACACCACGAATCCCTCAGCGTTCTTGTTTTATACATATTTAACATTTAAAAAGAAAGTTCAGAGAGAAAAAAGGAAAATTCTGTCATCGTTTACTCACCCTGCGTGACTTTCTTTCTTCTGTGGGACAGAAAATGAGAAAGCTGCTGTTTTCATAATGAAAACGGATTATAATGGATTATACTGCACTGTCCTCCATCTATAAAAGTTGCTGAAATGTTCTTCTGAATAGCCAATACGGACCCACATTTTAAAATAGTTATTTACTTAAATTCTTGCTCTTAAATGCCATTCACACTTCCACTTATATGTGTGAGATTGAGAGGTGAAGCAATAATGAATAATGAATATTGGTAATGAATTCGCTTCAGAAGACTCTGGATAAATATTCTGCAAAAATTATGGATAAAGTTGAAGAAGATAATTGTTTTTGTAATTATTTTAATTTGGAATGATGAAAAAATCTTACAAACGTTTTTTATATTTATTTTTGACATCTGTTGGGGACATTAGACAAGAAGAAATATATCTAGAAATATATATTTTCATATATTGGGGAGACAGAACAGCATAACAGGATCATACAATATTCCAATGAAATATGAGAAATCCCTATAAAACTTAATTATTACATTATTCATTTTTATGTTAATTTAACATATTCATTTTATTTTGTATTATAAGTTGCTCCAAAAATATATAGTATATATCAAAGAAAGAAAGAAATACTTTTTTTATATTTTAATTTCAAATAAATGCTGTTCTTTTGAACTTTCTATTCATCAAAGAATCCTGAAACTTATCACGGTTTCCACAAAAATATTAATCAGCACAACTGTTTTCAACACTGATAATAATAATAAATGTTTTTGAGCAGCAAATCAGCATTAAATGATTTCTGAAGGATCATGTGACACTTTCAGCTTTACCATCACAGGAATACATTAAAATTTAAAATATATATATAAAACAGTTACAACAATAAAATTTCAGAATATGTTTTTCAGTTTTCAAATAAATGCAGCCTTGGTTAGCATAAGACACTTCAGTTCAGTTAGGAATAAAGTTAGGGAAACTGATCAGAGTAATGTTATAGCAGATGCTGCACGTAAGCGCTGGGAGCGTGTGCTGGCATTTCAAGCGATAGATGGGCTGATCAGTTGTGAAATTGAGCCTAAATCACAAACCCTACAGCAAGAGCCACTAATGCTGGACTGATCTAACAGCAGGAGTGTATACAGAGTCTGCCAGATGTTCACACTTACAGAAAAATCAACAGACTTCTGAAAGTCTAGTTAACTCTGCAGCTCACATGGCCTGACCGACATGTAAAACCGACCAGAACAAAAACATTAAAGCCAGAATAAACCCGAAAATATAAATCTGTAATGTCACATCAACAGAAAAGCATACATTTAAAAAAAGTTGCAGCATACTAAAATAAGGCTGCAATCATACTGGGTCTGAGCGTGAGTAAATTACTTTAAAGGTGACATATGCCCCTTTTCACAAGATGTAATATAAAGTGTCCCCAGAATGTGTCTGTGATATTTCAGCTCAAAATACCCCCCGGATCATTTATCATAGCTTGTCAAATTTGCCCCATTTTGGGTGTGAGCAAAAACGTTTTTGTGTGTGTGTGTCCCTTTAAATGCAAATGAGCTCCTGCTCCGCCCCCGTTTAGAAGAGGCCGATCCTTCACACGAACTTCGGAAACAACAACAAAACACACGAATCTCACTCATCCAGAATCTCAGAAATAACCAGTAGCGAGTGAAGCCTTATGGAGAGACTAGAGAGATTACAACTTGTAGACTACACCTGGACGTTTCTGAATGGTTAGCGGATAGATTTACATTGTTGTGGAGTTAAATTGATTCATCTCATCGACTTGCATATACCGTCATATACCGACGTGGGTAGAAACGTGTGCAGATAAATTGGCGGTAATATTATAATAAGATCCCCTTCCTACGTCAGAAGAGGAGCGAAATCTGATCGGCTTATTTTTTGACATGCTTGCAGAGAAAGGCTTACGAAAACAAAGTTACTGGGTTGTCACTTTTCACGTTTTCTGGGTTGGTAGATCCACTGGGGATCCAATTATAGCACTTAAACATGGAAAATTATAAAAAATTCCAATGATGTCTTCATGGTCAGATCTGATTGGGTCACTTTTCCGGTCAGAGTTCTGGTCATCCTCTCTGTATATATGTATCAGACTCCAGCTGAGGCGCGTCAGGCTCCTCCACAGGGGCCATTATTCAGAGGTGTAATTGGCAGAGCGGTGCACGGAGATGCCCTTGGGAGCCAACAATTCATAACCCCCTCAAAGCCAATATCCGATACCAGAAAATACGCTGAGACAAGAGACGGGTGTGTGAGAAGAGAGGGAGAGAGATGGACTGCTTCATCACAGAGAGAAGTAATGGCTGTGTATTGATTGCTCTCAGCCGAGACTCCAATTTCATGTTTAAAACAACACTGATCCTCATTAGGCCGGGGAGGGAGTGCGGAGAGACAAACACTTAGCTATCAGTTCCAAGGACACGCACAAGTGCACAGAGAAGGCGAAACAAGGAGAGGGGAAACACAAGTAGAGGAGCAAGTGAGGACAGGAACGGACAGGAGCTTTGCTTCTAGGACATGATCTGAAGAAACACATTTTCATCTTTTGACGTGAAGAGTTCAATGAAAACACACTAACATTTTCATAAACCCAAACGTCCTTCACATAGAATGAAAAGAGTGAAACTCATTTGAAATTACGCAAAAACTTTCTGACAGATGAATCCTCTGAACATGACCACTCGCATTTACACGGCAACAAAACCTATTGGGAATTCAGACACTTGTGGAAGTAATTTGGAAGAAAAATAGGATTGCTATCATTATTATTATTATTCATAAACAACTGTAATGAATAGATTCATGTTAACAATACAACTCAAACAAATGAATACAGCACCTCTCTGTAAAAAAATATATAATAAAAAAGTTGACAACATGTTTTTACATTGCTTTAACTCCTCAAAATAACTTAAGCAATTTTCCACTTTTTTCTTGTAAGTACAAGATTTTAACTAATTTTTCAAGTCAGTTTAATGTCATTTAAGTTGAAACGACTTAAACATACAAGTTGATCGTACTTAATTTTTTTTTGTTTTTACAGCATGGGGTCTATTTTTTAAATATATATACACACCCACACACATATATACTCTAAAATGTAGCTCTTTGGCTGAACATGATTCGATCAAGGACAGTGGTTCCACACGATTGAAACAAGTAAAACCCAATATAATCAACCATGTACAACTAACTAATCAATGGTGTTCATTTAACTTGAATTAATGGTTTTAGTTTAACTTAAATAAATGGTTTTCATTTAAATTCAATTATCCAAATAATTTAATGCTTCTTGTTTAGTCTTGATTTATTTAACAACAAACTAAACAGAACTTTTCTTTACACATGTGATGTATTGGCAGTCCAGAAGTGATACTTCACCACAATGGTAACCCCCAAAACACTAACAACAGACACTTTTAAATACCAACATAATAGAACATTAAACATTTACAAGTCTCTCCATTTTCTCATCTTGCTAAAAAATGCAAAGATTAACACTTTATTTCAACATTTACTATCCCAATTCGGCCCCATTCAAAGCATTATAGGAAGTGAAATTCCTGTTATATTGGAATACTTGATTGAAACATCAAATTAAGTCAAAGAGTAACCGTTTCAAGTCAATTTAACATGAAGCAATCACATTTGAACCAGAAACCTGATACAATGGTTTTAAACCAAAATTAATTGTTTAAATAAAGTGAACATAAAAAACACCGGACTAACATTATTAGTGGACCTCCTTTGGGGGGGATAAATAATAAACATTATATGCGACTCTCTTAAAAAGATTCAAACCAGCTCATCTAATCTTTTATCAGGCTGAACTAAAAATAGATTTCCATACAGACAGACATCAGGCAGATGAATCATCTGAACACAACCACATTCACAGCAACAACACCTATTTGAACATTCAGAAACTTATGGAATAATTATTATTAAAAATCAGAAAAACTAATGTATTGGCAAAAAATTTTTTATAAAAAAAAACAAAAAAAAAAACATATTACACATGACTCTTTAAAAAAAAAGTAAGCAAAAATCTTCACCTAATTCTTGATCACGCTGTCCTCAAAAAAAAGAAAGAAAAATAGTCACAGAGAGAGTCCGAGTCTGAAAGTCTTCCGCTTTGGAAATCCATAAGTACTGCAGCAGACACAGACTAATTCCTGTTCTTTCCCTCTCATTAAGAAGCATTCATTCGGTAGCGGCATGGGCTCATTGATCCACTAGGCCTTGAAAGAGTCTAAAAACAGAACTCAACAGTGTTCCTCAGATACTTCAATACACTATAAGAATAAACATGCACACACACACTTAAAGGTATACACTATAAGTGTTTCTAGAGGGTCTTAACTTCAACTTCGAAGCCCTGCTCTCCAAAGAAGTTAGCAAATCCAAGCTCAACATAAGCCTTATCACTTTTTGTTTTAACATTATTATGCTTAGTTGGATACTATTATGTACGTCTCGTGTTTTTAAGAGTGAAAACGTGTTGTGATCATTCCCTTTCACTCAGAAGTCAAACATTTGTATCAAAATGAACAGATAAGGTGCGTCCCAGTTTGCGTACTTATGCACTATTCTATGGCGTTTTGCAAATAGTGCGAGTAGTGTGTTAAATCACTTTCACCTCCACGCACACACACACACAATCTTTCTTTGTGCCTGCTCTTGTCTTCCTCTCATGCATTCTGTGTTCTTAAAGGACCATGTCTTTGTGTGTATCTCTGATAAGAGACGGCCACTCTTCACCATCACTGATTATAGATCCGCCTTCAGAGATACTGTCAACTATCCTGAGCCCACACGACAGCACAGCAGACGCCCTCCCACTAGCCTCTATCTCACTGATCTGAGAGCAGCTGGCGCTGAAGAAAAACTAACAAGATGATGGCTGAGGATGAGGTCTTGTGAAGATGCTCAGAGTGGATAGACACACTTGTTTAAAGAGTTGAGTTTTTGAACCTTCAGGCTTCAGATGTCTCGAAAACGGCAGCAAACTTGGATCAGAAATGGCTGTTTGGTGGGATAATCACATCTCACTGTGGCTTTACGATATGGTTCTTCTCACACTGCGGTTTTACCATATCAGAGCGTTTAACCTCACACATCTCAGAGTGAAGTCGGCCGCAAGCTTAACACATACTTTAAAAAAACATGATGCACCTGTAATTTTAGCAATATACACAAACGTTTGGGAGAGCAAACAGTCCTGAATCTCCTCATGGGACAAAATAACTTTTTTAATAAAGATCTTTGGCTAAAGTGTAAATACAGAGCACTCCAAAAGTTTTAATACACCCTAGTCAAAGTGGGGACAATAATTTTGGACAAAAATCCTTCTTTTATGTTGATTTTGCATTTATAAGGGATGGAACGAATTATGAAAAATTGTATTAAATAAAAAAGAAATTAATTTAGAATATCAATGCCATTGAAGAACTTTTACTTTTAAGAATGTACAATGGGCATAAATGTAATTTTTTTTCCTTAATGACGTCCCTAAAAGGAAAGCGGACAAATGTCAAAATCGCTTTTTTTAGCCAATATTTATTAAAGACTCCTCTGACCAATTAATAAGATGTAAATAAACATTTGTGAGAAGTTAAATGTATTTAAACAGAGATCGTATTATAAAAGTTCTCTGGTAAACATACGCAATACAGCACTGTGCATGTGTCCAAGATATTTCTGAATCCGACAGAGAAGAGTTTACATGCTTAGTTTTTTCCTATTGATCAGATTATTTCAGATCTACACCACTCCTTTCAATCCCATGTAAAAAAAAATCGGATCGAGCTCAATTGGATTGTTTTAGGCGTTTACATGAAGGCTTTTCAATCTGATTACTGACGGATTATTTAGGTGTACGTAAATAGCTAACTGCAAGTTACTTTAACGTATTTATGCCAAGAAATGATAAAGATTTATGCTGATATTGTCCAAAACCTCACTTTGTTTCCAAACTGTATTTTACGGTTAAGATTAGGGTTAAACAATCAGACTTACAATTATTACTTTGAGGATAATAAAATGGGTGGGGAAAAAGTACCTATTGAGTTTGTTCACACCTGGTTTTAAAATCCATCTCGCAATCCAATCACAAGTTGACAGAGTTAAATTCAGGTTTTAACGGGGTCGAGAATATCATAGACTTTAACAAAGGGCTCCCAGCTGGATCTAGGAACCAAAACGCCATGAAGACTTAAATCTGGGCTCTTTTGACTTATAAACCATCAACCAACACAACCAGCACAGCATTCAAGAGTGAAAAAAGCACTTGAGCTCATCAACAAAACCCATATCAGAAGCATTCGGGCCGACGTCAAAACCCACGAGGGTAAATTAGGGAGCACAACCTCTGGGAATTGCAATGGTATTGGTTTGGATATGGAGGGTGACACAGTGTGCTGATTAACAAGCCATCAAAGTGTGTAGACAAAGGGATTATTCACATGATCATACGGTCAAACATGGGCCAAACCGTGTTAAGAGCCTGTAAAGAGACTATTAGAGAGAGAGAGAGAGAGAGAGAGAGAGAGAGAGAGAGAAGGCCACTTGAGCTTAGCAGTGCATTGCACCCTTTAAATGTCAGACAATAACCTTTTTTCCTCAATAAACTAGAATTAGTGGTTAATTATTCCAGTTTTCAAACAAGAATAAGTGCATATCAGAGACGTGACCGCATCTCTCTGTGGCAAATAGGAAACAGTTGAGAAGTAAAGTGGAGAGTAAGTGCTGATTTGAGGTCAAGATAACATTAACTAAACATGACTACGACACGGCACACGTCTGCTTTAATACAGGAAAAACACATACGGGGTAGATGGTATGACCGGAAACTTTGGATAAATGGCAAATCAAATTCTGAGCAGATTTATACCACAACAACAGGATTTTTTTTTTTTAAAGGGGTGGTATAATTCCCTTTTCACAAGATGTAAAATAAGTCTTTGATGTCCCCAGAGTGTGTGTGTGAAGTTTTAGCTCAAAAACACCCCACAGATATTTTTATATAGCATGTTATAATTGTCACTTTTTGAGGGTGAGCAAAAACACACCGTTTTGTGTCTGTCCCTTTAAATGCAAATGAGCTGCTGCTCCCGACACAGGGGGCGGAGCTTCAAGGTGTCCTAGTTCCTACCAGCCGTTTGTTGTCCTTAAAAAAACTATTTCTTTAAAAATATCTCCCTTTGCTTTGAACTTTGAGCGTTGTAACTTTGCAGATGTTGTTTATGCTCAAACAGCAACATTACACACTAACTAAAGTTAGAAAAGTGAAATCATAATCAACCACCCCTTTAAAGAAATGAATACTATTATTCACAAAGGATGCATTAAAGCAAAAGCAACAGTAAACAAACACTTTTACAATTTTACAAATATTAGTGTTTTTACTGTATTTTTATCAGTTTTTATGCCTTGGTAAGCATATATGACTTTTGAATGTGAGAAGTGGTTATGCTTAATTTTTGGCAAAAAAAAAACGGAATAAAATACTTGCAGGGGTTATATGTAGAATAATAAACATGCAATAAAATAGTTTGATTATAAAGTATATTTGAGACTATAGATCTGACTATGTGGCACTATAGTTTGAATTAATCCCTTTTCTTTGTATGACACATTGACATTTCAGTACAGAATGGCTCTTTTAGCATCGTCCTGAACATTGTATAAGCATTACTTCACTCGTTCATATTAACCGAGAGCGCATGTAAACATCACATACTTTGATTTTCCTGAGTCCTTCACATAAAAATCAGCCTGTAGCTTTAATAGACAACCTAAGAAGTCGGGAAAATACAATTCTGATTGGATAAGCAGTAAAATAGTTGATCTGGACATAAAGTAGAACATTTGACTTGTTTGGGACACATTCTGCTCTGTATTTTCACATTATTGCTTGTTTCTTTTGTTGTGTACAGCCTGAAAGTTCTGCCCATGCAAATATATATTGGTATACAATAAATGGTGCAGCAAAATACAATGCATATTCTACCGTCCAGCCCTATAATCTGATTTATAGCAATGTTCTGAACTCCAGTTTCACATTTCCACATAATAGGGTGCAAGAAATAGTTCCATCATTCTCTCTGCACAGTGAAGCCAGCCAGATTGCTCGTTATATTTGAATGACGACTATATAATTGACGACTTTTTATTGATGAATTGGCTGTGCAAAGGTTGTGCAGTTAATGGCATTTAACCGCAGACAGTCAATTAGCCTGCAGATGGTCTTAAAGACCAATTAACAGAGCAGAGCACAATGAACAGCACTCAGATTAGATCCTCATGTATTCCTGCACAAAGAATACACTTCTGTGTGTTGTGTAAGGACAATCTCTCTCGAATCTATAAGACAGCATATAAAACCCTTCAGGACCTCATCACATTTGCCAGGTTACCAGGGCAGCGAGGGTTACACCTCAAATCCTGCATTAACCACAAGCTACAAGCATACTGTATGACAGGAATTAATAATTCATGCAAAAAAGGGCTTTATAAGGGCTGAAGGAGCTCGGTTGAGGATTGGACAGTTGTCCTCAAGTCCACTTCTGATGTGAGTCAAACACACACTCAGGCTTATAAGTGTTAACCACACAGTCTTCTATGTTAAAATGGAGTGCATGCAGACGTTAGATAACATCCGAGAACTGTAGGATGCTGCGTTCTGATGTTAGCCATGGATACGGCAGATTGGAGAGCAGATGCATATGCAATGATCCAGATGTTTGTCCACCACAACAAAAAGTCATAAAATAACAGTATACAGTAGTCAACATTTGAAGTGGATCAAAAAAGTTCATCAAAGTTGTCCTAAGAAAAGAACGGGTATTGTTCAAAATTCATGTATAACTTTGATGAAAGGTTTTGATCCACTTCAAATGTCGACTACTGTATATATAGTGCACAATATTTTGAAAATGCACTATAGGTTTATGCATTATAATCTTGCATCAGTGTATAACATGTTGGGTTGCCTCAGATCATGTTAATCCCATATTCCTGCAAATCAGTTCACCCAAATGTTACATAACATACTTAATATTACTATATAATATCTACCATTCAAAAGCTTTGGGATGGATGGATGGATGGATGGATGGATGGATGGATGGATGGATGGATGGATGGATGGATGGATGGAACCTATTCAGTTCTATCATCACTTGAGCACAGATGCCACTTGATTTGATATGTTTGGTCTAATGCATTAAAATGTAGGCATTTATAAGTGTCCTGAATTGTACTGAATTGTATGTATATAGCATTATCTACCTTTTGGTTTGGCTGAAAGTAATAGAAACCACAGTATACAGACTACAGATGTAAGAAAGATGACTCACGCAATTAAAACAAAAATCACTCACAAATAAACGGAAGCAGCATTTCCAGACACACATTGCAAGCTTCCAGCTTCCCGTTTGGCCGAGGCTTTTGACAGGTGTTGTCTGAGCATCAGTGTAACGGTGGGAGGCAGAACTCATATCTGAATCTGGAAACGATACATCACACAGCAGGAGTTTACACATGGTTAGTAGACCGACTCTCCCTGCCACACACTACACACATGCTCACGTCCTCTCTCTATGTGTGTGTCTCTCCATCTGACAGTGGTGTGAGCGGCACTAATGATAAGATCACTCATGTCCCAGTTAAAATAAAAACAGCCACACTCATGGATCTATCTCTCTCTCTCTCTCTCTGTCTCTCTCTCTGTCTGAGGTATTAGGAGCAAAACTTGGATTTATATCCTAAACAAAAGAACACTGTACAACTGCATAATCATCTCATTTGTTGTACATAAAGAGATGTGACAGACAGACAGAACGACAGAAATGAACGAACGAACGACAGACACGAACAACAGAAACGAAAGAACGAACGACAGACACGTTAGACAGACAGACAGACAGACAGACAGACAGACAGACAGATAGACAGATAGACAGATAGATAGATAGATAGATAGATAGATAGATAGATAGATAGATAGATAGATAGATAGATAGATAGATAGATAGATAGATAGATAGATAGATAGATAGATAGATACCGTAGATGGATGGATAGATGGATAGATAGATCTTACTCTCACCATAATGCTCAGATTTATGTCACATCTGATGTCACATCATTTTCAGCTCAGACTGAAAATGCAAGAAAGTTTTCAACACTTTTCTCCTAAAGAGAGGAAGTATCATCTGTTCATTATTCCCACCATTCCCCCCTCCATTACTTCAGACCTGAACTGGGGTCCTGGGTGGCGTTTATTGAGAAGATCTGTTGGCATTTCCCTCAGACTGGAAGAAGAGCTTTGGGAGACAACAACAAACAGTCCTAGAAAATACTGCACTTTCTCGCATTCAATCAAACATAACTTTTCCTCAGAGAGAGAGAGAGGGAGAGAGGGAGAGAGAGAGAGAGGGGGGGGGGGGGGGTTGGTTGATGGTTTTCTCACTGCCATACTCAATCACAACTCCACTTTGCATGCACATACACATACACACACTTACTTGTATTTGTATATATACAACAGGTGCATCGCTTCGTCCCCTAAATATTCCAATAAATCAATGGCCCTGAAGACCCCTGTCTTAAGAATGAAGTTACAAATCTTAGTTATTTCATGACTGTTCATTTACTAAGTTGCTTTCATTACTATAGTTATCTCAGTGTTCACATTTGTGCTAAAGAGAGCTAGCATTCTGCCTTTTTAAACAGGCCTAGTAGGGCTAGGTAAATAAATATTCTCATTTTAATTTTCCTCTGGACATCACTTTTGATCAATAAGGGTTGATTTTACATACAAAATGCAGGTTTTGGTTCCGTCACAGTGGGTAGTAAAATCTAATTATCTGACCCTTGCAGCAAAAGAGTGTTGGGCCCCCCGAGAGAACCTGACACTGATCAAACGTGCATATCTGGCTTTGAAATCTTCTCAGGTACTCGTCAGAGAAGAATTTCACATACAGCCTCGATGTGATCCTTCCACACATAATCTGAAAGCATTTCCTGTGATCTGCCATAATACAGAGCCACGAGTCACGCTCCGGCCGCCCCAGCTGTTCGCTTTCATATCTGCCCCTCACTGTCCCTTTCCCTCCCCGCATCTCTTCATCTGCTGCACGCCGCTGACAAGCCTGAAATGAGAACTAAAATCAATTCACATGAAGGTCCAAATGAAAGCTGGATGTGTTACAACCATATTATCTCAGTGCTGCACCCTAAACACTATAGACGACTTCCCAGACACAGATTGAGCCAGTAATCCAATTACTAACATAATGTCCTTCAATGAAGCCTATTTTATTTCACAATCATTCCTATTTAAGACGGAACAAAATGGTTGTTTACATAAAAACCCAATCAGCACTTGCGGGAAGCAAATCGCTGTCTCCCAGTTCATCTTGTAATTTTATTTTTGGCAGCTAGACAGGAAATGGTGGGGAGAAGAGGAGATATACTCAAACTGATATCACACACATAAGCACCACAGCTCAACGCATCAGTTCAACTCTGAAAGTCATAACCTCCTACATGGAAATGTGCAAAAGAATGGCGCAAATAGAGTTGGTGTCAATATCAACAACTAAAATGGCAACATCCAGGGAGATACACACAGAACTTAAGTTCAGTTGCTGCCTTACATTTTTAAGTATAATCAAATTTGGCTGTACAAGTTATTTCAACTTAAAAAATTGAACTTGATTTGACCTGTTAATTTGAACAAAAAATGTTTGAATCTTGTATAACTTGTTAACAAAAAGTTGAAATTAGTTAAAGGGATACCTCACCGCTGGAAAGATGAATGTGTATTTAAATTGGATCATTTATGTAGTAGAGATGTGAAATTATTTTTGAACTTGGTGCCTTCTAGACTGAGAAAAGCCTCATGTGGATGAAAGACAACAACTCCCAGAATGCACTTGCTTCGCTGCCCTACGAGGCCACGCCTACAGAGGCCAGTATCGAAAGAATTGATAAAAATAGGTTACTAGTTGACTCGAAACTGAAAAGACGCCGTAATTATGATAAATCTCCGTGACGAGTCTGCCCGGGCTCTTCCTCCTGACCGCCGGGCGGGTCTCGCTCCTCTGACCACGGCTGTTCATTATGTTTACATGAACGCTAAACAAGTGATCGGTTGATGTGCGTTTTAGCATTGTGAAGCAGAATGCATGACCTGCAAAGCTGGCACGTATGTAATAATAATGTAATAATGTAGGCGTAGTAAATGGCGACTGTGGAAAGTAGGAGCCAAGTCCCAGACATTTTGCGCCTTTCTTGACACTCAAGGTCACCATACATCATCTACAAGAAAATGACAATATTTAAGTAAAAACATTGAAATACAATACAATTAAAAAAGACAATGCAGCTGTGATCAGAGGGAGTAAGCTATTCTAAACAGATGGGTTTTGAGTTTGGATTTAAAATGAGAGAGGGAATCAATATTACCAAGATCTGGTGGAAGCGAGTTCCAGAGCTGAGGAGCTGAGCAACTGAAAGCTCTGCTCCCCATAGTAACAAGGCGGACACGGGGAACAGTGAAATGGATGGAAGAAGAGGATCTAAGAGTGCGAGCGGGTGTGGGTATATGAAGGAGGTCAAAAAGATAGGAAGGGGCGAGATTATGAATGACTTTAAAAGTGAGGAGAAGTATTTTATAAATGATGGGGAGCCAATGGAGCTGTTGTAAGATAAGAGTGATGTGATGAATAGAGGGCGTATAGTGATAATACGAGCAGCTGAGTTTTGGACCAGTTGAAGTTTATGGAGGGTTTTTTTGTGGAAAGCCAAACAAAAGGGAATTGCAATAATCTAAACGAGAAGTGAATATTATCTATAGTGACTATGCGAAACGGAAATTATCTGTTGATCACTGTAAAGCCGCATTGAAGCAATCTACATGGTTAAAAGCGCTATATAAATGAAGATGACTTAACTTGACTTCTACTGGCTGTAGTTTTTAACCTCTGGCCAGGAAATATTCCGATGACACAAAATGAAATTTTTTGCGTCATATGATGATTTTTTCTAGACAAAAAATACATAAATCTCTCGTCTCAGACATGAGGGGGGGAAGCATGGTAATTCGAAAATACTACAGGTTTTCTACTGATACAAAGCTTAATGCTAATCGGTGAAGTATTCCTTTAAATTATTTTGATAAGTTAAAGTACTGTAAAAACATGTTGCAATGACTTACTGATCCTATGATTTTTCATCACGCTCTTTTAAACAAATAAGATGCATCAATAAAGAACATTCCCAGAAGAAATTAAAGAAAAAGAGAAGGGAGAACAAATACTTTCTTTGACTTATTTTCTTGGTATGTATATAATTTGTAATAGCTATATATATATTTATTACATGGCTTGGTTGAATTCTAATGTAGAATGCGGTCTGTTATTTCTTGATAACACACCGCTGCTAAGTATAACAGACCGTTGCCATGAAAAACAGAGCGTTGTCATGAAAAACAGAGCGTTGCCATGGACGCAGGATTCTAACCGTAGAGACGGAACGGACTATTTTCTTTAGCGGAAGCCATATAAATCGTTTTTAAATCAATAAATTCCTTTTTAAATCAATATTTTGTGTCAAATGATTGATTTATTTGGTAGGTAGCCATGTAATAAGCGCGATAATGTATAGCAAGTTGGTTGTTATAGCGAATACAACTCCCTTCAGGCTGATTCAAGACCCCTCCACTTCACGTCGGGCTCATAATTAGCCTGTCGGGAGTTGTATTCGCTATAACAACCGCCTCGCTATACATTATCCCTTACATATATATTATATATATATATATATATAGCTGTAGGTGCCATTTAGATTAATTTAATTAGAAACATTAAATGATTGTGCAACACCCAATTTTATCAATCCAATCAATTCTCAATGGATACAATTAAGTCCCATCCTAAAAAAAAAATTCTCTGAATATTCTGCTTCACTCAGAAACCTGTCAGATCACAAAAGTAAAATGGATTTTGAATGTTTCAAGTTGACTTTAAATCAGAAATTGAATCATCAAACATCTTAACATGCTCGTATACTTACAAATGGAAAGAAAATTAAGTATTGCAAAAGAAGGTGAAAGTCAGAACTAATCTATAATCTTAGTTTTCAGCAATTATGAATTATGAAAGCTTGTGTGCATGAAAGAGAAGGGAACAATTTATGCATGTGTCAGTGATGCAATGCCACTATATGTTATTTAGCATTTTTATGTGTTTGTTGGTAATGGAATCCAGGGAATGGCAGAGAGATTATTCTGTCACCCCTGACACATGAGTAAAGCTTTACTGTCTCACACAGGTACATGTAGACACCGAGGGGTGAGGTGACTGGTGATGGGGCAATGGCAGGAGGGAAGGGGACGTGTCAGGGGTTTCATTTTGGAGATTTACAAAAGCACTAGGACAGTTGCTCAGAACTAGGACCGCTGCTTTTCACCCTGTACATGCTACCCTCGGGAGATATCATTATGCTGATGATACTCAGCTCTATATTTCTTCGCGCCCAGACAAAACTTTCCAATTCACAAAAATAACAGAATGCATAGCTGATAATAAAAATTGGATGACTATTCATTTCCTACTACTAAATTCTGAAAAAAAGAGTTTCTAATTATTGGACAAAAAACCTCCACACGTAGTAACCTAGAATACTGTCTAACACTTGATGGCTGCTCTGTGAAGTCTTCGTCGTCAATAAGGAACCTGGGTGTGCTCTTTGACACCAATCTTTCATTTAAAAGCCACGTTTCTAGCATCTGTAAAACCGCATTTCTCCATCTTAAAAATATATATAAATTACGACATATGCTTTAAATGACAAATGAGGAACAGTTAGTTCATGCGTCCATGACCTCAAGGCTAGATTATTATTATGCTCTACTGGGTGGTTGCCCTGCACGCTTAATAAACAAACTACAGCTGTTCCAAATTGCAGCTCGAGTTCTTACTATAACCAGGAAGTATGACCATATTAGCCCGGTCAGCACTGCATTGGCTGCCTATTAAACACCGTATACATTTTTAAATATGGCTGATTACTTGCGAAGCACTAAGTGGTTTAGCTTCCCAGTACTTGAGCGAGCTCTTTATAGTCCTTCACGTCTATTGCGATCTCAAAATTCTGGCTAGTTGATAATACCTAGAATATCAAAATGAACTGCTGGCGGTAGATCCTTCTCCTGTTTAGCACCTAAACTTTGGAATAGACTTACTAGCATTGTTCGAGAAGCAGACACACTCTGTCAGTTCAAATCTAGACTAAAAACACATCTCTTTAACCTGGCATACACATAGAACATCATACATTCCTATTATTCAAATCAGTTACATTATTATTAGGCTGCATAAATTAGGATAGCCGGAACCAGGAACACTTTTTTACAACAAAAATGAACCACTGGTGATCTGCTGTACAGGCTAAACAAACTTTGTTGTATTATTTTCCTGTTGTCACTGTAAAGCTGCTTTGAAACATCCTGTATTGTAAAAAGCGCTATATAAACAAATGTGACTTGACTTGATCTTCAGCACGCAGCTTTCCATGGTGCAGCGTCAGAGATCGCATGTGTGAATGTGAACAGACAACCCGATCTCACGGCAATTCGTACAAATTTTACGAGGTGGCTAATTCGTACCAATTCATACGACCTCACTCGTACGAATTTGTACGTTTTTTGCTAAATCGTACATATTTTACGATTTGCCAAAATCGTATGAATTCATACGAATGACCTACCCCTGACCCCGCCCCTAAACCCAACCGTCACGTGGGTTTAGACAAATCGTACAAATTCGTACGAGTGAGGTCGTACAAATTCGTACGAATTAGCCACCTTTTAATCACTCGTACAAATTCGTACGAATTGGTCGTGAGATAGCGTTGGAACAGACCAGATACACACACTTTCACATATAGATCAATAATGATTGGAGTTTTGCTGCAGGGTAATGGATGAGACAGATATGAATCAATTTCAGCCACATTTATGCTGACATTTACACTGTGACATAAAATATTTCATCAAGCCACTAACCTTAAGTATTAAACTTCCCCAAGTAACTCGTCCTGCATTGTTTATGCTATGGACATGTTCAGGAGAGGTGTGCTATTATTGTTATTCCATGCAATAAAACTTGCTATTTGTGGTTGGTGGATGATTAAAAAAATCTGTAAGGCTGAAACATGGGTTTTTTGACTTGGTAAACATCCAGAATGCCCTAGCAACCACAGAGCAACTCCGTAGCAACCATCCACAACACCCAAGCAACCAAAAAGCAACACTAAATATACTACTCCGAACACCATAGAATTTGCATAGCAATATCCTGGCAACCACCCATAAAGAAAAGGGCCAAGGCAATTCTCAGAGAGAGTCTCGAGAGTCCCCCTCGGTTGAAATTGTGTGATTTTTTCCAGGTGGGGCGGTCAGAGTATCGGCAACATGTGAGAAATTAGCATTACAGATTGCTACAGATTACAATATAGAAGTTCCAGTACTGTGTACCCATGCATACCGGCCCACTTCGAGCACAGAGTATGACAATGTTGATATTTGGACTTGGTGCAATAGATCTGCTACGCTGCTGCTGCCGTTCAGGACTTGCCACTGCCAATACATATAACAAGCCGCTGTGAACAAGCATGAATCACCCCATAGCAGATCTATACAGGTGGACCTGGGGAAGGTGGAGGGTTTCTGAAAGCGCGCTGCAACTGCTACAGCAAACAATAAAATTCAAAGAATTTGAATGTTGAGCAACAAGTTCATTGGCTATCAATACAGCTGGAACCAATCAGCTGTGCCCTATAGAGAATAATGTGATTGCAAGCAGATTGGGTTAAGGAGTTATGAGACTGCGCAGCTGCGCCATCTAGAGCTTTGTGACATAACTTTGTTTTTTGTTTATTTATTAAATAAATAGTTTTCATTTGTACTATCATTTTAAGGGTAATTTAAAATTTCAAATATAATCTAAATGTAATTATTAAATTAAATTAAGTTAATTATAATACTTTTACTTGAAATATGTGACCCTGGATCACAAAACCAGTACAAGTCGCACGGGTATATTTGTGGCAATAGCCAACAATACATTGTATAGGTCAAAATTATTGATTTTTCTTTAATGGCAAAAATCATTAGGATATTAAGTAAAGATCATGTTCCATGAAGATATTTTGTAAATTTCCGACCGTAAATATATAAAACATGTATTTTTGTGAGTGAATGCAGCACAATCGTGAACATAAATGGAAAACTTTAAAGGTTATTTTCTCAATGTTCAGATTTTTTGGCACCCTCAGATTCCAGATTTTCAAATAGTTGTATCTCAGCCAAATATTGTCCTATCCTAACAAACCATACATCAATGGAAAGCTTTCAGATGATGATCTCAAAATTGACCCTTGTGACTGGTTTTGTGGTCCAGGGTCACATATGTGAAAATATTACTTGAAAAATGTATAACAAAAAATAAATAAAAACTTTCTTCTTATTAATAATAATACTTTAAATATAATTTAAAACTAAATTTAAACATTTTAATAAATTACAAATGGAATCATAATGATAAAATGAATTAAATTAAGATAAGTAAAAAAAATACTTTTTTAAAAATGAAAATGTAAAATAAAGTGTTATTTCTTAATACTATATTAATCTTAATCATAGATTTAATTTGCACTATATTATTTAATTTAATTAATATTAAAATTAAAAAAATTACAAATGTAATATATATAGGCTGATTACTAAATTAATCCCATTAAAATTAAGATATTTTGCAGATTTTGTTTTCATTGTACAGCCAACCTGCAAACAAATATAAATGTCTAATTTGTCATCATGCCAATAAAACCCACTAAACTGAAAAGTGATATTGAATTGAGAGAGAGGGGGATTAAAGAGAGAAGATGTTAGAGAGTGTTGCTCACAGATATTTAAGCACTGCTGTGTGGTCGTAGGTGGACACCGAACCACCTTTATCTCTCCACCAATCAGACGCGAGCTGTTGCAGGAGTCCCTCAGGGCCGAAGAGCTCTCTCTCTCTCTCTCTCTCTCTCTCTCCATCAGATGACTCTGTTAGTTTTCCTGCTGGTTCACTCACAACGGCTGATTGATATTCCAAAGCCGTCCGCTCCAACGCAACCAAACACTAAAGCTCTCCATGACACCGGTGCCCTCTCAGCTCATGAACAACAGAAAGCAGATAGACACCGGAAAAGACCCCCTGTCAGAGAGAGAGAGAGAGAGAGAGAGAGAGAGAGAGAGAGAGAGAGAGAGAGAGAGAGAGAGAGAGAGAGAGAGAGAGAGAGAGAACCCTTCCAAAGAAAAACAATCTCCTCCACTTGGTTTGTTTTAAGAGTCCAGGGGACAGAAAAATCAATAACAGAAGCCACCGAGACACGGAGAGAGGGAGGAAGATGAGAAAAAAGGAGGAGGAGAGGGAGGGGAAGACAGAGGGGGCGAGACAGGAGAAATTAAAATGTTGAAATTCACTGCAAACCCTATTATCATGGACATCGTGAGAACAGCAGCAACAGAGCCGTCTGCACACCATTACTTTGTCCACGGACGCCCGCTCTCACACGCCACAGAGACACTCCTGCCATTAGTTTCCTCTGATCGCTGAAATAAAATAAGAAAAGTACAATTATCATTTAATACTGTCCAAGGTTTTAACGCAATCAATACTTTTATTTAGCAAGGATGCATTAAAGGGGTGATTTCACTTTTTTAACTTTACTTAGTGTGTAATGTTGCTGTTAAAGGATAAACAACATCTGCAAAGTTACAACGCTCAAAGTTCAAAGGGAGATATTGACTTTTAAAGAAATAGCTTTTTAAGGACTACAACAAACGGCTGGTAGGGACTACAAGAGCTTCCTCCCGGGTTAGTGACATCCCAAACCCTAAAAATGTACATAAACCCCCCTCAATTTATAGATTATCAAGACAGAAAATGCTAATCAATGACTAGAAGATAACTACACATAAGCAACATAAATTCATCAACTAACCATTCAGAAATGTCCTGTTGCTTCTACATGTTGTCACTTCTTCTTGAGACATCATTGTCGACTCTGGTTTGAACATAAAAGGCATCACACTTTTTACATTTCCAGTGCATGTGTGTGTGTGAGGTAAAATGACACGAGCTGTTGTGCCCTCTGTGCCGGGAGCAGAAGCTCATTTGCATTTAAAGGGACAAACACAAAAACATTGCGTTTTTTCTCACCCTCAAAAAGTGACAATTTTAACATGCTATATAAAAATATCTGTGGCATATTTTGAGCTAAAACTTCACACACACACTCTGGGGACATCAGAGACTTATTTTACATCTTGTGATAAGGACATTAAACCACCCCTTTAAATTGTTCAAAAGTGACAGTATAAAAAAAGATTTCCATTTCAAATAATGCTGTTCTTTTCAACTTTCTGTTCATCAAAGAATTATGATGTGTCATGATTTCCGCAAAAAAATATTAAGCAGCACAACAGTTTTGCAACACTAATAATAATGCGAAAAGTTTCTTGAGCAGCAAATCAGGATGATTTCTGAAGGATCATGTGACACTGAAGACTGGTGTAATGATGCTGAAAATTCAGCTTTGATCACAGGAATAAATTACATTTTACAATATGTTCAAATAGAAAACAGTTATTTTAAATTCTAATAATATTTCACAGTATTACTGTTTTTACTGTATTTTTAATCAAATCCATGTAGCCTTGGTGAGCATAAGAGACGTATGTAAAAACATATCAGAAAAATGTAAAGAAACCCCCATGGAGTGTGTGTTTGATTGATTCCTGAGAATATTGTTCAGTAAACTGAAATAAACCTCTGGCTGTAACTTCAAAACTATAGCTGTGAGCTACTACATTAATTTTTAACCGCATGCAAATGTTTGATATACATTGGATTTGCTAAATTCAAGGTTTTGAATCTTTAAAAGACTTTTGGTTGAAGCCACAGTAGAAACAATAAAACATTCTATCAGTCTGTGAAATAATCACTTATCACTTTCAGACAGACAGAAATTCTGATTGCAAATTCTTCACACATTTCCAGCACTTTCAGTTTTCTATGCAAACCTTTAAAAATTGCTGTGGCATATTTTGAAGGAGAGCTTTTCTCTAGCAGTCTGTTATTGTGATCTGATCTATTTCAGACTGACCCAGATGTGGTTGGCCGTTGTGCATTTCGGTCAAGCGTTCTCTTCGTTTCTGTTGAAAAGCTGAAAAGTGGATCAAACCAGACAAAAAGTTAACATTGAGACTATCCAAATATATAAACTGTTCTTCAAACCATTTTCTTGTCAAATATTGCAGTCAATTCAATGCAAAAAAAAATAATGTAAAATGGTTTACAAAAACATTTACAGAATAATTGGGCTCATTACATGAATTTTTTTTATTATTGGGTATTTTTGCCATTACTGATTAACACTGACAGGCAAGAGTAGACAGGAAATGTATGAATTTACATTATTTATGAGGAAAATATTGTATATTTTTAAAATATTTAAAATATGAAGGAAAAACATAACACTAAAATGCACAGAAAAACAAAAGGTTTACAGGAAAAATCATACATTGACTACAACATAATCAGTTATTCATATTTAGTTGGTTCTGTCTTGTTTTCGCGAGTGTTCATAATTTCTTTGCATGACCGCCTGGGTCAAAAATTATGTCCGCACAATTTGGCATGTTTCATTGCGTTATTATCACAAATAAAACACTGTGCAATATGCTGGCAAAATCTTTAACAAATGTTTAATGATATTTGAATAATGAAGATGTCTATTATCTAGACTGGATAATGGCTACTTTTGGCTACTACTGTATATCAGCATCATATTTATATTTTATAACACCCACTTTTTTACATGCAGTGTTCCCTTTTATTGTCCACGTGACATTCATCATCAGCAGGATAGCATGTGCATATGTTGACAAAAGGATCACAAAGTAACTATGATTGAATGAATACACCGATTTAAGGGTGTTGATGTTCCAGAAAAACAGCTAAACACATGTTGAACACATTGACCACGTGTAAGGCGGTTAGCAGAGCTGAAATATGGAGGATCACAGCATTTCACTGCATTCAATAAACAGAAATCTGTGTTAATGAAGAGAAAATGTCACTCTGAATCAACGCCTCTTCTTAACTGAGCAAAATTACCATCACACATAGAGCATATTAGCATTATGTATAGCATTTGACATTTTTTAACCAACATCATCTTTAAATGAACCACTTTAAAGGGATAGTTCACTTTTAAAGTGAAAATTCTGTCATCATATACTCACCCTTAAGTTGTTTCAAACCTGTATGAATTTCTTTCCTCTGCTGAACACAAAGGAAGATATTTAGAAGAATGTCAGTAACCAGACAGTTTTTGGTTCCCATTGACTTCCATAGTAGGAAAAAAATATACTATGGAAGTCAATGGGAACCAAAAACTGTTTGGTTACTGACATTCTTCTAAATATCTTCTTTTGTGTTCAGCAGAGGAAAGAAATTCATACAGGTTTGAAACAACTTAAGGGTGAGTATATGATGACAGAATTTTCATTTTAAAAGTGAACATCCTTTAATGAGCATTTTGTTACAAAATATGCAAATAAAGGACTGTGTTGGGAATTATAAACTGCTATAAACTGCATACTATTTTTTTTTTTGTGGGTAAGACTTTTTACAGTATCCTTGTTACACATGTTACATGTACTTACCATAGTAATAACAGTAAAGTATGCATAATTACATGCAACTAACCCTCAACAAAATCCTACCCTAACCGTAAGTATAGTTGCTTAATATCTCAGTACTTAAATATATAATTACTGTAACAATAACATCTTAAAATAAAGTGTAACCAAAAATTGTATATGAAGCATGCATTAAGCAACACTAAATGTTTAAACCGTTGTATACCATGTTTTCAAATTGCAGCTTATTGCAGTGGCGTCTAGTTATCGTAGTCATTTTGCGATTTATTAAACCAAGTTTAAAATGCCTTTGCAAATCAACCAAATTTCCAAAACTTCCCGAAATTACAGTGGGGTAAAATGGCTTTAAAAAGTTGGCAGCATCATTATTTTATTTTTCCACAGAGATTGGTCTATTAAAATCTGTTAACTTTATCAATTTTTGATACATTTAATGCCAACGGTGATTGTTCGAAAATGGGAATTTTGCCAGAAGTTTGCATGCCTGAAACTCAAGAAGTATTAAACATCTTTTAATATCCTTTTAAATTCTGGTTATTAACTTTTCTTTTGGTGTCTTAATGTTTAAGGCCCAGTATGGTTAGTTTCCAGAGATATGGAGATTTCAATGTGGCTCCATGTAAATTTTCAGTGCTGAAAAACCAAATGTGGTTCACTTTGCATACTTTTTTCTTTTAAAGAGGAATATCTGAAGAACAAATTGACACAGAATGACTATTTGTGGCATATACAATTATATAGCCCACTACTGCATAGGCTACTGCACTATACACTGAATACTATACATAGGCTACTGTTATTTCAAATAAAACAGTAGTTGACCACAAGATGTAAGCATAATGCATTTGCAATGCTAAGCATTTTAAGAGGTAGGGTCACCGTGACTTTGCCAAGACAGACACATTCCTGGAGCAACATGTCTGATCAACTCCAGGAAGATGTCTTAGTCTACATACACTACTGTTAAAATCATAGATCAAGTGTCAGGAATGGAAAGAAATGCATGCAAAGAGCAGAAGATTAAGAGAGATATGAGAGAGGTCACTGTCGACACTAAAAGCTCAAGATTGATTGGTCATTTAAGACTCGGACTGAACAAAGTGTGCATTAACAAGAGATGTAATTTCAACTGGATTCTCAGAGATAATGAACGCAAATCACATTAGACACCCCTGCAGTCTTTCTTCTGTCATCCTCCACCAGATATCTGACTAATATAACAGTAAATAAGAACATCCACTGCTGGCCATCTTAATTAGATTATAAAAAAATCCTCATACACACATGGACCCTTACAAACGCACACACACACTCACTCCATTAATCCAGTGGTAATTTGCTTTCACTTGCTATCAGCCAGAACAAATCGTCCTGTCTCAGAAAAACATTTGCAAGAAGTGCGAGAGAAACATGAGGCTAATTGGGAGAACAGCATTAGGACGCAGCAGGACGCCTGTTACCGGACGCTGTGGATAAATCTGTGGATTACACCCGCATGGCCCGTCAGAGGATCAGGGTTTGAGTGGATTACAACCGCGGCCCTCAAATCCGCCTCAGCACTACAATATCCCATCAAGATAAAGAGACAAGAGGGTCTGAGATGGAGATTTAGGGGCTGTGTGTGTGTGTGTGTGTGTGTGTGTGTGTGTGTGTGTGTGTGTGTGTGTGTGTGTGTGTGTGTGTGTGTGTGTGTGTGTGTGTGTGTGTGTGTGTGTGTGTTAAAAGGATGTATTTCTGGACAATGGCACTACAAACATGTCATAAAACTGCTCTGGTCAAGATCGAATGCTTGAACTTTATTCATTAAAAGTTATAACTTCATTATTTACTTAGAGGCAAGAAAATTAACTGGATGGAAAGCGCTAAAGTCATTGCTCAGTGAGGGATTGACAGCTGTTTTACATGAGGTTGTCCAACTTGAAATTCCTTTATTTTCTTGAAATGATGAATCAAACTGACTTTTGTCATTTTATCCAACAGGATTTGAGACAAACCAACTTATACCACAAAACACCACAGCGATCCGTCAAATCCCAACACTAATACTCACTAATGTTTGTGCTGTTGATTTCATGACGGCCCTCCAAAATGATGTCACTTCCTGGAGGATGATGTCATTAAGGAAGTGGCTGTTGTTAGTGCAAAAAAAAAAAAAAAACAGGATGGAAAGAAAATGTTTTGTTTTGAAAATTTTGATTACGGAAAGTAAAAATGAAGAGATACCTGGAGTTTTACATGTTAAAAGTTAACAATCAGTATGAAAATTATGTATTAAAAAAAAAGTTTTAAAATGTTAATAATCAGTACAAAAATAGCAATAACTGCTCATAGCAAAGAAGTTAAATTATTTAAAATTCACCCCATACAGGCCTACAATTTATTATGATTGAAAAAAAAAACACTAAGATTTCCATTTACACAATTTTTGATGTTCAATATTTATGTTATAATACTGTTTTGTAGAACAACCCAATTACACGGAGTACAAGCCCTTTAATTGTTTATTCGATACATGCTGAGCTGCACAGTATGTATTGTCTTTTTTTTTATGTTTCAGCACAATAAGCCACATATTTATCAAAGATCTGTGTTTATGAGGAATATGTATTGATTGATCTGGCCATCTGCCTTCAGAGCGGCTGCCAGTGCTGCAGTGTTGGATCAGTAACACACCGGCTGGCAGCACTGCATCTGAAGGTGTTATTTCATTAGAGATTCTCTCTTTGCTGACACAGATCTGCGAGACTGATGTCTGAGAAGATTGAACACTCATCATCCACTTACCTTACATTGAAACACACACAACTGACAACTGTTAGCTACTTTCCATGAATAGGGTACATAGGCCTACATACATGTGTGTGTGTATATATATATATATATATATATATATATATACAAAGAAATTGCAACATATTGACTTATTTTTTACAGTGTGTGTGTGTATATACACCCACAATACACAACCCTGATGTTATTTTTATATATAAATGAACATTTTTAATGAGAAAATGTATTTAAATAAACAATGTTGCTTTTAACATATTATATCAACAGTCACATTGCATGTAATTAATTATATTCAGTGCAAACAGACATTAAGCATTTAAAAATAGAAGTGTTTCATACTAGATAGGGGTTTTATTTTATTATTAGATAACCGTTCTTTGAATATCTATTGTCTCACAATAAAAAAACATCAGTGGACACTACTAAAATGCACCATATTCATGAAAAGTACACTTTTTTACATGCCATCATATTTAGCTAATGGCAATGAAATGTTGTCTGTCTGAAATAAATGCAAAAACACCAAGTAATTGTCTGACTTGGCAAAAGTCTTTGGTTTCAGACACGGCCATCATCGGTTGAGTTCACAGCTTGACATGAAGCGTCCAGACCACCGTGGTTATCCAGGTTCAGAGCTTCTCAACCCCAGGTTACACAGCACTGACCTCAAACACCAGCGCTTTATGAACGCCCGCCGTCAGACCCGTATTCGTGCGGCTCGTGATGCAGGTCGTGATGAAACTGGGTCACAGGTGTTCATTCCATCCAGGGGAATTCACGAAGCCATTCCTCTAGCCTGCTCATTTGTGTCGGTCCTGCTTACAGCTTTTACAGCTAACCTATTTGTCTAAGAAATACACATTTGGCTTATGCTGGTTGACAATTTTTCTTTTTAACCACATTTAAAAAATGAGACTTAACGTCGAGTTTGCTCCAATTTAAGCTGTTTACTCTCTGGACCTGCATGACCAAACTCTGTTATTTCATGTTCTAGTATCGCTTGCATATAAAATGTCTTCAGTACTGCACACATACAACTTAACTTATTTAATATGGCTAACATCTTTATTGAAGAAGAAAGTTGGTTTGCCCAGTTGCCATGTTCATAAGTGTGGGGTCAGTATAAGATCTGAAAGAAATTAATACACATTAGACTGCTCAAAAGTGACAGTAACAAAATGTACAATGTTACCACTAAAATATGAAGCAGTTTTCAACATTAATAATAAGAAATGTTTCTTAAGCAGCAAATCAGCATATTAGAACGATTTCTTAAGAATCATGTGACACGATGCTGATATAAATCACATTTTAAAATATATTACAATAGAAAAGGGTTATTTTAAACTAATATTAACATTTTTACTGTATCAAAGAAATGCAAATTTGATGAGAATAAAACACTTAATCTTTGTAAAATCATACAAATCTTTTTGATCCCAAACTTTTGAATGGTATATTACTACATTTATGAATTGTTCTTTGTATATTTCAGTGTTCAGCTGTTTATGTCAACGTGTTTTTTGCACAAACTCTGTATTTAAATGAAAATCACTCTTGACATAGTAAAAAAGAAAAGCATGCCACACATCCTCTAATCCAGTTTTATTCTTTTTCAGCAAAAGAGGAAAGGGAAAAAAAGGAAAACAAGAAAACAAAAGAAAGGCTACAGAATTTTTTCTTATCCATATCTTCGCTTTTTGTATGCTTTTTTAAATGTTAACCTAAAAAGGGCAAAGTAATGCAGCTCTATGCTTAGAGTGAGAGTTAACCAGAAACACAAAGGAGGTTAAATAAGGATTTTTCTTAAGATACACAATATTCATCTCTTATCTTCAGTTGTCCATGTCGACATCAACAGAAAACCAGTCAAAGTAATAATAATAAAAAAAATCAAATAAAACAAAAGCGCCGGTAAATTGAGACTCCGCCTTCCTCGTTCCCACCAGAGTTGAACACATCCCTCCATAATGCCATGTATGGGAGGGAAGGAAAGAAAGCAAAAGAGAGAGAGAATCAAGAGAATATAGAAAGAAAGGTTAGCATGAGCAGGCAGGAGAAAGAACAGGAAACTAGTGAGAATGATGGAGGAAAGAGAGAGAAAGCGAGAAACAAGGGCAAAAAAAAAAAAGCCACCGAGATCTTCAGCTGCTTTTAAAGAGGCAGAGTGTATGATGCAAGGGCTGATGGGAGTTGTACGAGGTTACAGAGTGTGTTTATTCAGACCTGAACGAACTACAGTTCTCAGATGAGCTGTGGGCGGCCCTTTCCCAACTGAACCCAAACCGAAGGGTACCGTTTTGATTGCACCGAACGGTGTAAGTGCATATGTGTGAGTGAGTGTACGCGAGTAAAACGGGCACGGCTCTGACGCGGATCGACCGAGAGAATCGACTCGAGTCGCGGCAGAGCCGGGCTTTTTTCCGGGACGGAGTGACTCGTGTGATCCAGGTCACCCCCCGTTCCCTCGGTCAGCGTCTGTCCGTGTGATGGAGAAGAAGTTCCCAGAGGTCTCGATCGATCGATGCGTTTCCCCTGGAGTCGATCGCAGCCTCTGAGACAAGAGCAGTTCTCCAAAGTACAGGCCGCTTGAAAGCCCAAATTGGTCTGACCTACTGACCTGCATATGCACTGGGTGTGGAAGGGGACTGAAAACAGAACGTTAAGGCTGTGCGGGTCGCCTGTGTGTGATGAGCACAAGGCTACTGAGGGGTCAGAGGTCAGAGGTCAAGCAGGGGTGAGGGGTCCTCTGAGATGTGTTGGAGGAAAAAAGGATGCCACTAACAGGTGAGTGATCGGTGGATGCGTGTGTGTGTGTGTGTGTGCGTGCGTGTGTGTGTGTGCGAGTGTGTGCGTTCAAGAGCACTCTTCTCCGATGCGCTGGCAGGTTCGGCCCACCTTGCGGTCCAGTTTAACCATCTTCAGCACAGCTTCCTCTCGGCCGCGGCCCAGATGGTCAAACATACAGTCGTGTTGCTCCGGCAACCGGTGCAACATGCAGAACACATAGCCTGAGAACGAGAGAGAGAGAGAGAGCACTCACAATGAGATGAAAATGTGTTGTATAACCTGCTCAAGGTTAGTATTAAAAAGCGTTCTAACAGCACGTAACACTAATTTGACGGATTTTAACAGCATGCTTGAGAGTACATCTTGCCACACACATCACAAATGACTCTAAAAAGTCACTATCTACGTCACTGTTAGCCTGCGGAAGTTTCTGCTTTTTAAAATGAATGCCACAGAGATTATACTAATCTCAGATCATTTCTAAGCAAAAGATTTTACTGGTGCTTGCCCATGCAATACATCACTGGCATGAGGAGTGTCGCTGGGGGTTGTTCGGTCCTAGAGAGCCGCTGTCCTGCAGAATTTAGTTCCAACCCTAATCAAACACACCTGAACAAGCTAATCAATGTCTTCAGGATTACTAAGGCTACAGCCAGGTGAGGTTTTTTTCAAACTCTGCAGGACAGCGGCTCTCTAGGACCGAACTTGCCTACCCCTGAACTAGAACAACAAGTAAAAAATAAAAATAAAAAGCCTACTAACAAGTCTCTACGAGATTCTAAAGCTTGATATTGCTGGTCTGTCCTTCAAAGCAATTCTATGGGACTTTTTGTTGTTGTTGGAGTTCTCAATTTACTGTTTAATTGGCATGACACAAATTGTGCATTGAGATTTGATTGAAGGTCAGCTGTGCTAAAAGGTAAATAATATAAAAAAAGCCAAAGTTCACGCTCAATTCAGATTTATTGCTCAGAACCGATTTCTTTTTTATGCTGTTGTTCACATTGTTAAATGTGGCCAATATTAGATTTGAGTATGAACTGGTTGCAGGCCTGAACTGACTGTATGCGCAAAATAACGATAAAAAGACGGCGCGCAACACACTGTCATACGGAAGTAAACACAAGGTTACTGTAGTCAACATTTAAGTGTTCTTTTATAAGGGGATGTGCCACGGAAGACAGCGAATTTGTGCGCGGGCAATGAGGAGGATAAGAAAGAGTGCAACGTTTTCCACGTATAGTTTTCTGCAGTGCCAACTTGCCCTATCCTAAAGCTTGCGCTCAGGTTTCTTATTCAATGCAACTTTATGGGATTGTATTATCAATTTCTCTCCAAATTCAATTGCAGTTTCAATCTGGTTTATTGACATAAATTGTGCATTCAGATTTGTTTGCAGCTAAGCGGTGTTAAAAGCTAAATAATATAGGGTGGGGAAGTAAAAAAAAAAAAAAAAAATGTAATAGTTGCAAACAAACACATAGTAAAATCAATAAAAAGAAAGTATAATAAAACAAAAGAAAATAAAGAAAATGTGTGTACCATGTGGTTACTACTGTTTTATCTAGCACAAAATGAAGTATCATTTATGATTACAGCATAAATGTGCAAAGTTAAAATGCCTAACCCCAAACTGAGAAAAAGCTACACTAGTAAACACTTCTGTTTAAACAAGACGTAGGGAGCGTAAAATTGTGATATCAGGTGATATCAAAGAAACTAGATTTTAGTGGTGCTTGCTTGTGCAAAATTCATCGCCATAATGCTGAGGTAAAAATTACATTTCAGCTTTTAAATCGCTTTTTTGGGGCATAACAAATGGGGTGCATTCATATTTGCTTGCAGCTTAGCCAAAGACTTCAGATATAGAATGACAGTGCACTCATATTACTAAGAATGGGAGAAAGTACAACACGGCGGAATACGTCCCGCCTCCTAAATAAAAGAGCCAATCATGGATTGGTAAAGTCATTGCGTCACTGCAGTCAGCGTTCTGAGATGCGCGTTTCACGACTGCACATGCCATTGGCTGGTCAAGCCTGAAAAATGCAGTTTTATGTCATGATTTGAGCATTTAAAAACAAGATTTTTGAGATCGTAGTTGTCAGATTTCAGTGGTGATTTCAAATATGAAATTAAATCGTAAGCGTGATGAACAGCTTGGTGAAAAATAATACATATAATAATAATAATAAGAAGAAGAAATCTAAAATGAATAGTGCAAAACAATAAGGTAAAATAAAATACTTTTGGTTAGCTAGGTGTTTGCTAAGGTGTTCTGCCGCATAATTTGAGGTATCATTCATGACCGTAGCACACATGCAGAGACCAAGACCAAGCTGAGCGATATCTACGCTAGCAAACACCACTAACTAGACCATGCATAGACCAAACGTAGTTTGACTTCTTAGAGAGTGTGATCTGAGATCATTTCCAAGTAAATAAAAACCAGCTCTGCACACAGAGGATCCATTCCATCTTCAGAGCCTCATTAAGAAGAGAGTCTCGTTAAGGAGTTTAATATATTCATTAATACACATGGTGTTTTTAATGAGTCAGAGATGATTAAAAGCTTACAATGTTTCAATTACGACAGCCACAGAAGAGCTGCACGGGACTACACACACCAGTGCATCATGTAGCGCTATTCAGGGGCGACGCCGCTGAATATTTATTCTAGATGAGTTGTCAGCTTCTGAATTGATTGACGAAAAAGAAAAACAGGGTTGTTCTCACTGACTGCATGCAACCATAAACCCACAGCATAATGTGCTGCCCGATTCATGAAAGATTTGCTCAAATGAAGCGGTTCATTTTAATGAATCATTCGAGTAGATTAGCAAATCAGTCTGAATCGAACACAGGACTTAAACACTTAAATCGACTGGGATTACTCGCTTATACGTTACTGTACATTTAAAAAAGCATCCAGGCAGGTTTCCTAACCCTAGGAAGAAAATGCAGCCGAGTTTTTCAACTGCGGGAGTCCTGCCTGAGACAAATATTATCCCGGCGGGATAATGACTCAGATGCGAGCTGTCACGGGAACAGTCAGATCCATAAGTGTATTAGCAGAGCTGTGGGAATTGTCATTAGACTGATGACTTACAATACCACCTTCAGTTTAACAAAAGACAAAAAAATAACTAGCACAGCCTGATGTTAGCTGTGCAATTATGTTTAAACGCTCACTTTATTTCCTTACCTACAGTTAGCATCTGAAATTTAAATGACCGAGGGGGGTTAAATATACTTTAGTTCTGTAGGGATCTAAAAGTTCTCGCTGAAATTGCAAACAGTCAGGTGAGGAATGAACAGGCCCACACAGAATTGGAAAAGCCATCAGATACGCAGTCAGAACAAGTGACGTGATGTGACAAAACTAGAAAACTTTCGTTATCATCAACAAAGCTGTCGAGACTTGACGCATGCGGGTCAGGAAACGTTCTAGTTTTATCACATCGCCTCGCAGATTACACGGCGGCCATACTAACCACAGCGACAGGACCCCAGCTCCTGTTGTACGAGCTCCAGTTTGGTTTGGCAGCGATGGCACCGCCGACGGTTCTTCTGCTTGGGAACTCGTGGAGAATCTTCAGAACATGAGGCTTCTCCCACACGAACACGCTTCTCCGGGGACGACTCGCTCTCTGAACCTGAGGCTGAACACACAAACAAGAACTCTTAAATTGTAACTGCATCACTATCTAGTGCGAGTTGAACAGCGCTATATAACACACTGGAGAGCACAAAGAGCTTCAGCAAGTGTTCGACTTAACATGCATCTCATTATTAAACGGGGGAAAAGGCAGTTGGCATGGTTTATGATGGATTGAAGGTTAAACCATTCAGAACATCATAGTAACAACCTGGTAAGGGGACATCCTTTAAACCTCAAATCTCTCTTTAAACTGCCCAAATATTTAAACTACATTCAGTGTGCATGTACTTTGTATATTTGGGCAGTCTGAAGAAAGATTTGAGGTTTAAGGAATGTAGGCCTTACTAGGTTGTTACTATAGTATTCTGAAGGCTAGACGGGTGTTGCCACACTATGACCTCTTAGAAGTACATAAGTACATGTATAGTTATTCTTCATAATTAGAATCAAGAATAAGAAACAACAGGACAAATTTTTAAGAAATATATACATACAGTAAGACACCAATGAAATAAACAGTGCATTATTAAACAGTTTTTGAGGTACAGTAAATGGTATGTTGAGTATGTTGTAAATGGTATGAGGTATGTTGAGTCTGACTGTGGGGGATATTGTAATAGAACAGGTTACAGAGGTAAAGCTACTCGGTGTGACTGTTGACAGCTTGTTAAATTGGAATAGTCATATAAATCAAATATTATTGAAAATGGGCAGGAGTCTGGCAGTTGTTAAGCATTGTAGAAAATTTATTCCAAATCGAGTGATGAAAATATTAGTAGAATCATTAGTTTTATCACATTTGGATTATTGTTCAATTATTTGGTCAAGTACAACTGAAATGAATTTAAGAAAATTGCAAGTTGCTCAAAATAAAGCAGCTCGGGTAGTTTTAAGTTGCCCTTTCAGGACTAGTGTTAGAGACTTGAATACTAGGTTAGTTTGGCTACGTGTAAAAAGTAGGATTAATTATTGTATTGTTAACTTTGTTAGAAAAATTATTGTTACAAAAATGCCAGAAATACTATACAGCAGACTGTCTTGTTTTAGTGCTGTGCATCAATATTCCACTCGTTAGTCAACAGAGAGTCGCTTTTTGTTACCTCCGTGTCGAACTAACCTTATACAAAGGACGGTGCTGTATAGAGCAATGGTGGCATGGAATTCTCTTCCGCAGTTTTTGATTTTGGGAATGAATGCAATGAATTTTCGTAAAAGATTAAGACTTTATTTATTTACATTTGAATAGTTGTTGTTATTTATATGTGTTGCTTTTTTGATATGAATGGTTGAAAAGAGGATAAACATTGTGAAAATTATTATTAGTAGTAGTATTGCTGTAACTGTGTATTGTGATAATGAATAATGTAGAGCTGTTGTTTTATTGTTTTTTTATTTATTATTATTATTTAGTACGTTGTTGTATTGTTATGTATGAATGTGTACACTCCATTTTTTTTCTACATAATGTATGGTTTTATGTTATAAGAATATTTTTTTTTGTGTTGAAGTCTATAGACCCCAGGAAGAATAGCTACTGCTTTTGCAGCAGCTAATGGGGATCTTAATAAACTAAACTAAACTAAACTAAATCTATTTAATAGTAGGATTCAAGTAAAAAAAATACAGATATTGAATAATTAGATAAGATAAAATAAAACACTGCACAGTCTGAATTTGTATGAATTTAATATATACTAATTTCTTATTAAAGCTACAGTCAAAGCTATTTAGTCAAGAGCACTGAGTGATTTTCTCTTTTTCTTTTGTTGTGTGATTAGCATTAATGACAGACAGCAGCAGGTTTATTAGGGTGCTGTCACTTTAAGAACTAACGTGTGGATCTAATATACTGACACGTCCGATTTCCAACTGTTTACATTCACTTTATACATAACCAACTGTGTTTATGAGAAGGCAGACATTTTGACAATTTGTTTTATGATCACATGCGGTTTAAAGAAGCAGATTTTTGTGTCAGTCTGTGTGAGTACAGAGTTCTTTGTTTAAGGCATATTGCACTCAATAAATCTTTTTAATATTATACATTTCCCGCACTTTGTTGTCTCATTCATGTATGTTTCTTTATTGCCCTAACGTGTCAATAACTTTAGACAGTCCACATATATTTACATACTGCAATATAAACTATATACCAAAATCTCTATCCACTGGCACTTTAATATTGTCGCTAAAATTTCACCATCCATACCGCCAGCCCTAAGCAGTTATATCATGGCGCCCCTGAGGAGGGACTTCAGAGTCGGCAGAAAGTTTGCAAGTACTCTAGACAGAAGTATGGCTTGACCAAAGCTTGAACTCCATTGATTTAGCTCTCTCTGACCTTGGTTAGTCAGTTTAAACCAGAGCTTCCTGTGCTTTCAGAGCTTTGAAACTCTTCTTTTTGTGGATAGAGAGGTGGAAATGAATGTGTAAGGTAGGTAACGGGTGGGAGAAAATATACATTAATGCACCACATTTCTGCATCGATTCACGAAAAATAATAATTGGATATTTAAATTAAGTTCACTAAAAAGATGTTGCAACAAAACATTAGAGATAAAGATACGTTTTGTGGAATATGTAACACCTGATTACCTTCAAGCAGCTGCTTTGAGACTTTCAAACCACATTTGAACGCTGCTTTACATTAACAGCTCAGTTCCAAAGTGGTGTGATGTGCTAGACTATTAAAAGCTGCCAGACACACACAAGCACAAGAGCAGTGGTGAGGTGTACCTGAGTCGCAGGGTCGTTTTGTAGGAGTGGATAGCGTGCCGCGAGCTGTGTCTGTACTGGAGACTTCTGGGAGAGAGAGAGAAAGAATGATATAAGATTTAGATTTATGCATTTGGCAGATACATTTATCCGAAGTGACTTGCATTGCATTTATCGGTTCATGCATTCCCTGGGGATCAAACACATGACCTTGACGTTGCTATTTAGGAGTGTTCTTCGCAGCAAACCCACCATTTGAGAACCACTAGTATAGATCTCTAACGATTCAGACTTTCTGGTTGTCTTCAACTCAGATTTCACATTACCAAAACAAACATTATAAATGTGTCCGTTAATCTTTTTCATCCCCAATATTCAGCGGTGTATCATTCTCCATGACTGCTGTGGAATATTAAAATGATTAAGGCCCATCCGAGACTAGATGCGATGAAATATCATCTAAGTTATTACAGGTAAAACAGAAAACATTCGTGTGTCCTCACCGTCCTGTGCAGGAAGAGGCGTGGCTTCTGTCGAGGGCTCCTCAGAGCTGGCTGGCTTGGAGGACAGGGTTTGGCTACTGCTGCTGCTCGTCTCATTGCAGAAGACTGCTGATTGGCTATTGCTGGAGCTGGGGGCGGGCTCTGGAGTGCAGTCCTCGTCTGGCTGTTTTTTCTGTATGTCTAATGGAGAGAACAGAGAGAATGTGAGTCTCTCAAACACAGATTAGACATAATGATTATATAGACCACGTACTAGAAGTAACTTACCAGCAAAACATTTGGAGCAAAGGTTCATGGTTTTGCTGGACCTGGAGAGAGAAAAGGACAAAGGAGATAATCTCTTAAATATCTTTATAGAGGAAGAGCACATCTCTATTGTGATGACCATCACAACACCAAGATATAAGTAGTTGAAACCAACACAAGCGAAATTTCACGATTCTTGATACAGATTTCAATACGACAGCAAAATCAAACGCTCTTTATTGAAAACCTAAAAATATCCATTAATAAATTAATTCAATAAAAAAAATTACATGTAAACCTAGTTTTAAAATATCTAATAATTTGTTTAATTAAATAGTTTTTTGCTAAATTATTCAAGTAAATAATAAATAAACAAATATAAATTAAAAAGGTTACCACCAAACTTTTATTCAATGCATTTCCTCCGTGACCTTTCCAGTTGTTTATGAATACTGGGTAAAAATGTTTAGGAATTAATTTAATTCAGAAATATTCGCTAATGAATCACTGAGACTTTGTGAACCAGTTAAATTGACTCAAATAGTATTTTAAATTAACTCAAATAGTATTTTATAATACTGCAGATGCCTACATGTGCAAGACACAAGCTATTATTAGAGCAATCGGCGGTTTACACTTGTACGTGGTCATCATGTGAAGTGTTTTCAGTTGTGTAGTGTGGACAGAGATCTTTTCTAATATGCAATGGACACGCCAGTATGGACGAGGATCGTTTTCATTTTAAAGCGCCGTGTTAAAACAAAAACGCACTAGTGTGGACATAGCCTCAGACACAGCCTCAGACACCTCTTCAGTGGAGAGCTCCTCAATGTTCTTTACCTGCAGGCTGAGGGCGGTGACATATCAAACACTATTTACACAAACACAACAAACATCCATTGCACTCCCTGCGTGCGACTCGAAACTCCCTCTCAGGATGTCAGAGGTTAGCAATAAAAACAACATCAACAGACCTTCTTCGGCACAATCAAGCGCAATCATAATCAGCAGCCAATCAAGGAGGCGGAAGGAAGCATGCGGAGAGAGCAGGGCATTGTAGGTAGGCATAATGCATATTAAGAAGATGAGCACATTTGAGTGTAGAAGAGCACATCACCACATGAACACCTCAATGGGGTGGCTGTGTGTGCATGAGCAATAAAAAGGTCGGAAAGGTGTTACTGACTGAATAACGTATGATATGACGGTTGTCGTTGAGATAAGCTGAAGAAACAGTTAAACCTGTTGATCCAGAGGACACAGTGCCTCCTGAGCACGATAGGCTGATCAATGCTATAGTGCCCGCTTATTATAATCGATCCGCAAATCGGCCTGAAATGGATCACACTGGTGGAAAAAAATAATCTAGTTGCAGACTAAAAAAAAATGTGCAGCACTAGGGATGAAACGAGTTACGAATGAATAACCAGTTTGATAAACCACGATTAAAAGTCCAAACAGTTAGTATTACAGAAGCTGCAGAATAGCAGATATATACCGCTACGAACAAATACCACAGTCATATCGAGATTTGTCATGCCTGAAATGCAATTGTATACAAATCAGTTGTTTTATTTTAACCTTTAATATTATAGTAATGTACCAGCTGACTGGATTCCCTGTTGAGTTTAGTAGTTGAGAGATTTTTTTCCCTGAGAATAATGAACATGTAGGCTACTCAACATGACATATATCCAAATGAATCGAATTGAATCTATATTGGAATCGCAAGCTTATGAGCAGAAATCTAATCGTGAAATTTATGTCAATGCCCAGCCCTAATAAAAACAGTACCAGTCATTGTAAAAGTTGGCCTAATGATAACTTCTGAGGATGACAGAAAACCTGAAGGAGATTGGTCTATTCAGAAGGCTCCATGTTAACTAACAAGACATTTTCAAAAGCGGTTTTCCTAGTTTTATTTATTAGTTAGAAAGGGTTTAACTCAATATTGTAACTTTTTGCAAAAGCTGAATAATCGATCAAATCTGACCGATTATTTGGGGAAATAATCAATTATTAGTCTATTAATCTGTGAAATAATCAAGTATTCGATTAATCGTTCAAATAATCATTAGATCAGGGGTCACCAAACTCGGTCCTGGAGGGCCGCTGTCCTGCAGAGTTTAGCTCCAACCCCAATTAAACACACCTGAACCAGCTAATCAGGGTCTCACTAGGCATACTAGAAACTTTCAGGCAGGTGTGTTGGAACTGGTTTGAGCTAAACTCTGCAAGACAGCGGCCCTCCAGGACCGAGTTTGGTGACCCCTGCGTTAGATGAATCATTTATCAAAATAATCATTTGTTGCAGCCCTAGTTGGAAAATATATATTCAGCATTTCACTGTGCAGCAGGATAAACTTTTACATATTTTCAGAGAGTGCAACGGTGAGTTTGTGTGTGTGCGAATATGAGTGCATGGTCTTTCTCGGTCACATGATTCCAAGCTAATCAAGCCGGCCTCTCTCTGGATTAATCTGACATCTCCTGTTAAATGTCATCTGCAATTACTGCTTATGAAAAGAGGCAACAGCCCAATCAAGACTCCAGCGCGCACACACCTCAGCCCACCTTCTGAAGAGACACTGTGTGTGCGACACATTCAACAACCTGAGGAACACAAATCGCATCACACCATTAATCAAACCATTTTACTAAATAACCACAATAACACTGAATCTAATTTGTAGATGTGATTGATGCAGCGCTTCCTACATAATGAACCCACCTGCCAATAACTGGATCTAACTTAATTAAAATAAAACTTGTTTCAAAAGCAGCAAATGTGTATACATCTTTAAAAGGTTATGTAATTTTCTGCAAACACTCAGCAAAATCTGAGTTTCTTTCAAAAGCAATTCAAACCAATAATTTTGGAGTCATTTTGACTGATTCACTAAAATCACTAGGTTTATTTTGTATTATTTCATCGTACCTAGTCTTTTCTCATCACATTCAACAAATAGTGTTTCGAAGACAAGCATGAATTGGATTGCTCATATTTGGGGTTAGAAACTTAAAACCCCAAATATTAATCTATTAAATTGACTAAACAGAGTGTTTCTGAAAGACCAATTGAAAACAAGAGAGTCTCTTATCTGTCTGACTAACAATTCCATTTGTATTTATGCAAAAAATCTGTTTCACTAAAACAGGACACGTCAGAAACAGAGCTTCTCATCACCAACATGAAGTCCTACCTAAAATAATAATAATTGAACACATACAGAAATAAACAAATCACTATGTGTGTAAAGTCAACATCTACAGCGGATTGGCAGACAACAGGAATGTTGCATGTTTTAAAAGGTAGGTGCTGTTCAAGGTTTCCTACACTACGGTCTGAAATTACTGAACCTACTTTAGAGGAAATAAAAGCAACATTGAAATGGTGAAGGTTTTCATTGGCAATAATGAGAGTATTCTGTGGGAATCACAGGTGATGGTGCATCCAAACACAACAGATGATCTCACCATCCACACTCATTCCGGACCCACACCAGGACCCAAAAGATAATGCATGCTTGAAAATTCGAAGGCTGACATGCTAACAGGTGTTCAAATGTAAGATGCCAGATGGAAGTATGGAAATCGAATGAAAAATGAAATGCTACAGCTGCCCTTCACACTTCAGCCCCTCTGAACTGCGTCACCCTCTATCTACACAAACAGAGAAGTGTCTTCTTTGGAAACAGAGCAAACATCATACAATTAGGACAATCATAAAAATTGTGCCAGCTAGTAGCAATTTTGCTATATCTTTTAAACCACTTATTTATTGTGAATAATCTGATCTTTTGGTTTGCATCCGTAAAGCTCAGAAATCAAGCAATATTCTAAGTTTTTAATTCACTAGATTATCCAAAAATAGGCATAGTTATTTAATATACACTGTTTTTTTAAACTGTTTTTTGTTATAAAAAATAACTATACTATGACAAAATTACATCTTGATAGACTAGAATTTACTAGAGGATACTAATGATACTAGAATTTCTGAAGCAAAAGATGAACTCCATATAAAAGTTAACCACATTTTCAGATAATAATCAACTGCACTACACACACACGCCAAGTTTACTCGCATGACTTTCCATCAGATAGGCTACTTCCTAGCCGTTGGTCTAATCTTGACATGTTAGTGAAGATGTAGGTGTGCACAATTTGTCTTGACTGGTTATCAAAACAGAGCAGCGTTTGCTTGTGTCATTCAACACCAGTTAGGCAGGTTGAGGGAAGAACCACTCACGGTTTGATAGGGCTTTTAAACATGAAACAGGTTAGCCGAAACCTTTTCCTCAAGTATCGGTTTGCTAGGATTTATGTTCTGCCCAATCAAAATATCTACCTTACAAGCATGCATAGTTTAACGCATGCTAGGTATAACAAATATGCTTAATTTCAGATTTTGATCTGTGAGACCTGTTTTTAGTGACATTACAACCCATCATCAGTAACTATAATTTGGTCCACATTAATCCATTCAAACTACAATCAGAGTCAGACAAAAAAAAGTTTCAGTTTAACACTAAATATCACAAGAATTCGGTTTACTTAGTCATTTATATTATGCACCAATACAACAATAAAGAGTCAAGAATATATCAGAATAGAGATGGGCTGTGGCATGTACAGCCTTCGAGAGTCTGTGACATTTTTGAATGAAGTTTATTGCTTATAAAGGCCAGATATGATGTGCTGTTAACACCCAGTTTCATGTCTAATGTGCATTTTCAATGATATCAACTGTGCCACTTGAATAAAGAGTCCAAAATTAACTATCTACAATCTATTTA